>NC_083628.1:13412050-13557050 GCF_963584025.1 Labrus mixtus | reverse complement strand
AGACTGAGTGTGCAGGAGCATCGCTGTTATGAAAATGATTCATAATGGAGATAATCTGGATTAGGATTACATGTAATATTTTAAACAGAGAATGGAGTATGAGATACTCTCTCATATCATAATTACTATTAGAGTGTTTGACCTATGAAAAAGGCTTTTAGTTGTAATTTTAATTATTCAATAGCCAAGTAATTTAAAATTGAGTGAAATGGTCCATTGTGCTTTAATGAAAGCAGACTTGTGTTTCACAGGGAGATCAGCTGATATGTTTCCCATGACATGTCAATCCAACATCACCTCAAAGATGAAAACAAATTCTCAATGACTTTATTTTCACTGAACAAATAAGTGTTTTAATTAATTTTATAATTGTATTAAGAGATTTTAAAATAAGCACTTTCACCTGAGCTCCTGGCTTCCCGATGTTATACCAAACATAATGCAATAAGAGCGACGCCACAGAGTAAAATCAAAAGTCTCAATTTATTGTATTATTGTAGATAACAGCAGCTAACAACTAGACAACCAACCCGGGGTATCAGTAGAACATCCTTACTTGTGATTATGTTACTGAAACAACAAAAAGGTGTAGGAGAAGAGAAGTCGAACATTTGCTGCATTTGTTATTTTAATGACCAGAAAAAGTCTTAACAAGCTAAATCAGCCAGAAAGAGGATAGTAGGATGAGTACAAGTAAGCTTTGTGTACTTGTTGTATAGATGATAGTTTCAGTGATGTTACAGCAACTTCTGGAGATGGTTTCTGGTTAAAATCATAGACTGTAAATGTGAATGGGCGAATGACGTCACCCATCTGTTAGGGCAGGCGGCTCCGGAGGCTCATCGGCAGGCTAAGAGCTGGAGCTGAGGCAGGTTTTAAGACTCCTGACAAACTGCTACACCAGTCCAATTTGTCAATCAGGTCAGCTACGTGCCCATCTATGGATAACAAGTATATTTAATAAAACCAAAAAGGATCCTTTATTTAAAAAATTCACTCCCCGAACAGTGTGTGCTGTGACATGATGACAATAACTAATTAGACATATTTCGTTTTTTGTACCAGGCTGTCAACATGTTAATTTCTGCTGTAAAAACTGTCTTTTTTTGGATGTGGTGTGTAGGTGAATTCCGGGGCTGCTGGAGCAAGCCTCAAGCGGACACTCGACGAACTGCAGGATTTTTCAACACGCACATTTTTCTTAAGAAGTTAAGATCAGAAAACGTTCAGTCCTTTGAACTGTTTTGCTTTAATTATCTATCAGTTTTATGGTTGTTTTTTTGTTAAGTGGAAATCGGTAACTAAATGGCTTGGAGGAATTTGAAGGGGGCTTAGCTTTAAGGATAGTCTACTCTTTTTTTTCATCTTCCCGTTGGGAGAGTCATGGGGTGTGTTAAACATCTGTGTAAGCACATTGCTTTTGTGAGTTTGTAGGTGTGAATTTTCACATGTTAACAAATGTGTGTTCTTTTATCACCAGTATCGCTGTTTAAAATAATGACAGAATGACATCTTCCAGGTTTTGTTTTACAAGCTGAGCCACGTTCCAACACCACCCACTGTAGGATGAAATGATGCCTTTGTTTATGCTTCAGTGCACCGATGCTTCTCAGTTTGACGCCAAGCTTCTGATTTCTCACTATCAGTAATTGTTTACAAATGAGATGTGTAAATAAGGTGATGGAAGGTTTATTTTTCTTCCTCATGAGCACTCTATTGAGAACATGTGTCAGTTATAGAGGCAATTATCTGACTGTGTGTCTCCATTAACGCCTCTGAAGGAAGTAGAAAACTGTGACAAATCATGTTTATGTACTCAAACTTTAAATAGTTTTGCCGCACCTGTGGGAATCATTTACCAGTCTTATTTACATACAACAAATTAGCATTGAATACCATTGTTAATGTTCATCTCTAGCTTAATAATTAGATTTTCATTTATTGTTAATTTGCTTATGCTATTGTATTGTTTGTGTGACTCTATCACTTGCTGCATAGCTTTTTAAGAATTTTACACGGCACTGGTTTTAGCTCTCTGTCCAGGACACAAAATACTGAATAATGCATCCTTGTTTGACATTTAAGCTTTCAAAT
Organism: Labrus mixtus; assembly: GCF_963584025.1. Taxonomy (NCBI): domain Eukaryota; kingdom Metazoa; phylum Chordata; class Actinopteri; order Labriformes; family Labridae; genus Labrus; species Labrus mixtus. The sequence continues at coordinate 13,554,956 of NC_083628.1, read as the reverse complement.
ACTGCCTGCTGTTTTAAACCAAAGCTGAGACGAACGTCAACACTCTCACCAAGTTCAATTTTTTCACGCTCACTCGCATCTTGTCACGTCTTGTTTGGTAGCTGTCCAACTAAACAAGGTGTTACTAAAGAAAGCATACACAATGACACAAAAGGACATGAAATGGAATGTGTCAGCGACAGTCAAAACATAACTCTGACAAAAACAAAGTTTGAAAAGAGTTAAAACAAAAATGTTTTTTTTTGGTTTTAGAGAAATACAGTGTGTGTTTGTTTTTGCATTGTGTACCATCATAAGCATTGTAATTTAAGGCAGATGTGTGTGCTTGCATGTGTGTGCGTGTCAGACACTCTTAATCACAACAGGGTTGGGAACTAGTTTATCCTGCAGGACTATGGCATTAAATCCATTACATGTGCCAACACCCACCTCAGTTATGCTGTATTATACAAGGTGTGACTTCTCCAAACAACACAAAGCAAATACTTCAGGTTGTTCTGCTTTGATTTGCTTGGCTGTGTGACCATGGCTCATACTGGTAGGAGGGTGAACCAGCATCTGTTTGTTGTTTCCAGTTTTTCAGGATCATCTCTGTCAGACTGCTACAATGGGAGGGACATTTAATCATATATTATCTGAGAGCGTTGTATTTTATGCACTGTCACAATGGCTGTGTATGGGCAAGCATCTGACGATGAAATACTTGTGATACTGAGGTAACTCTTCAATGGATTATGATCACGTAGGGAACACTTCATTGCAATATTTTTTAAATCTTATTTTGGGAAGATGGTCAATGAAAAAAACTAGATTCAGCAAAAAAATCTGCATTAAAAATATATTTTTATGCATTCAGAACAGTGTGTTGTAGTTATTACAGTCCTTGTAACATCAACGTCTTAATTCTACCCTTTATCTCTTTGCTGATTTTGTCCTGAACATTTTTAATTAGGCTTTTTGTAAACAAATAAACCAATTCTGCTTTTTGCTGGCATGGGAAGTCTGAGCAAAGGTTATCTCTGTAGTATTCAGTTAATCACTTCATCTGACATCTACCCCTCATCTGCAGCTTCAGGCATTAAAAATAACTACAAAGAAATTATCAAACTTATTGCTGATGGCCTTTGTTTGTTTTTAAAGGTCATATAGAGGCATTGGTATTATTTTCTGTTTTGTACTTAGTGAAAAATAACACCCTCCCAACGGCTTTAAACAACTTACCTTTTTCCTGCGTCATGCTGGGAGTTTAAGGATCAGTCAGAAAACATTTAAACAAGCCTGCAGAGTGTCTTTTGGAAAAGCAACAGAAAAGCTATTGGACGCAGCTTTACTCAGTCAAACATTTCTGAGCGGTATTAACCAAAACGTTCTCTGAAAATCTGCAAACCAGTTGTCGTATGCCTCTCTCCCTGTTTGCTGTTTGCATGGATACTAATGTTGTGATGCATGCAAGTATAAATCGATGTAGCCCAACATGTGCAAATTAAAAAGGAAGGCCCACTTCTTCAGCAGGGTAGCAATTTTCTGGTCTTTGATTGTTGTTTTTCTTCATCCTTTTTTACTCAGACTTTCTTTCCCATCATTTTCATCTTTTGTCCTATTTCTCTGTAGTCACCATCCCTTCACTGCCGTCTCTGGAGATGTTTGCAAAGAGGAGAGGAGAACGTAATATAGTTGTAACAATGAGGGTATACTGTGGGCATAAGTGGCTCTGTCCTACTCCGATAATTACTCTTATATCACAGAGATAAAAGATGCACTTGGCAAAGTGCCCTAATGGACGTTTTAACATGAAAGCATTGGTATGCGTTTGTCCACTTGTGAACTTGTTGTTTTTGTTATGAAATTCCACAAAAAAACAAAAAAACAGATGCTTGCCAGACTTTCAAGTACACAATCGTATCTTTATTTTGCACCTCATGTTTTTTACTGCCAGTCTGATGTCAGCTGGTCCGTGTGTGACTTAAGTCAAGCTGAACATGATCCTTATGCGCTGTTGCACTGATGTCAGCTTACCCTTGAACTTTTGTCTCCTCAGGTGCTGAACCCTGCCTGCTCTGACGCCGTGACCACACAATCACACACACACACACACACACACACGCACAGCAGCTGATAGAGGCTGAAGAAGAAGAAGAGGGCAGATACATATATATAGGAGGAAAGAGGGAGGTGAGTGAAAGAAAAAAAACTGAATCCATTATTTCTCTGTCTCTATATCTCTGTGTTGAGCTCAGTATTGAGCTCAGTGTGGCTGCAGGATCGGTGGCTCATTGTTTACACAGACGCTCAATCAGCCAGAAAACAAGACAAGCCCTGTGGCAGAGAGGTTGATTCACACCCCTGCTGAGCAGCGGACTGAGTGTGACTGTGTGTGCTTGTATGTGTGTTTGTTTAAGTTGTGTCTTCTGTTATCAACCTGAGTTCATGCAATGAGTCCAGTTGGTGTCCAGTTCAATTAGTGTGACCAAGAGAAAACACACTGGTGTTAGGAAGTCTGTTGACCATCACACTGCATTTGGCTATTGTTTAGAGAGACAGATTGAAGCAAAGTCTTACAAATAAATGTCTCCTGAGAAGGAATGCAAGATAGTTGAGTTTGTCCATCTGTATTGAAAATGTCTCTAATAATGCCTTAAATGCTATATTGGCTAACTTCCAGTTCACCATCAAAAAATACATTTGGATCCTTAAGTTTTTTAACCCCTCAAAAAAAAAAACACACGAATAGCATAATATATGAAGGCCACCAGCAGTTATTTTTTAAAGTTTCAGGTTATACATGATGTGAGAATAGCATACAGTAGATTGGAAGATGAAACCCTAGTCAGAGCTAGCAAAATGTTAGCTTCCAAGGTTTTTCAATTGTTTGCTTTAAAGCTAAGTTTATTTACTGAATGTTAAGACAGCTAAGACCAGTAAAACACAAACAAAGCAGTTTTATGTTAAAATGTGGGTTTTTTTACAGTCACTTTTAGGTGAATACACAAAAATCCAAAGGGGGCTAGGAGCAGAGCAATCACTGTCATTAGCTTAGCTTGCTACTCTGTTTATTTTTGGTGTTAGGATTTAGGCCCTACAACTACTGTATGAGAGCAGAAATCTAACATCCATGCAGGATACTAGTTAACAGCTGCTTCATTGTGTATTGTGAGGGGGGTGCAGTATCTGCTCAGACTCATGTCTAGGTATCAGAATCAGTAAAAGGAAGGGGGAAAAAATTATCCAAAGACCTGTATAGATTTCACTGATTTTAGTCATCATTCTAGCTATTCCTGTCACCCTCTAATGTGTATTCTATCTGCATGATCAAAAAACCAGCTGGCATCTTGTGGTCTTGACTTCAGTTTGAAAGCACACGGATGATGCTTTAAGCAAACACTCATATTTTGATCACTGTTGGTCAAAGTTTGTGGTCAGAGCGGTTGCGAAGTTCCCTCACCACTGTGCTAAACGGCCTACTTATGTATGTAAAGTAGCCTTAATGCAATTCACCCAGCGGCCTTCTCCACTATCTTCTCAGTGGGAAGTTTTTGGGGTCTGTCTGTGTATTTATGTGTAAATAATTGATTGCTGTAGAGGTTTTAGTGGATTGCTGGTGAGACTGAACCCAGGCTGGGAAAGCTTCAATGTGTGTAGTTTACACTACAGTATGTCTGATGCTAGTCTCCTGAGGACAGCCTGTTTACGTTGGGTCAGAGTACGTTTAGTTCTTAAAAGGGATTCAGACAGGATTTATCTATGAGTCATAGAATCTCAGAAAAATCCATAGCGACATGGATCGACTGTAACTTTGATATTATATTAATCATTAATGTTATTCATCAAGCAGAAACAGAAAACATGAGCAGGATTTGCTAAATGTATTTGTTCTATATCACTCCATACTGAATTTTAGGTCTTTAGCCAAAAAGAAGAAATGCTGCAACCTGTGTATCTTCTTGTGTTTTTCCAACATTAAGTACTTTTTCACACAAATGCACAGCCTTCCCTTTTTTCCATCTCCCTCTCTTTTTTTCACACTTTACTCATCCACCGCTGCCTCCACCACTCTCACTTTATTTCTGCTGTCTCTCCTTCTTTCTAACTTTCCCTTCTATCACTCTGTGTCTTTTTTTTATTTCTACCTCATTCTATTTCTTTCCTCATGTGTGTCTTTCCTTCCCTCTTTCTTTTCTCTCTTTCTTGCCCCTTAGCCGCAGTGTCCTTGAGAAAGCAGTGACATTGCCGATGAGCGCAGCAGAGCACATCACTCTCTCGCTCTCTCTCTCTCTCTCTCTCTCTCTCTCTCTCTCTCTCTCTCTCTCTCTCTCTCTCTCTCTCTCTTTCACACACTTTCTCACTGACACTCATTCAACCCCCCCCCCACACACACACACACACACACACACACATTTTGTAGGTTCATGGCTACTCTGTCAAGCAGAACTGGCCCTTACAAGTCCCAATAAATAATTCATCTCCCGTGATATTGGCTGCATTTTTATGTAAATATTGACAGAAGAAAATTGAGACAGTTGTCTCTCTGTATTGAGATTTTTCTCCATTTCAACAATAAAAGGTGATGCAAGCAAGTATCTCAAAGTCATGGTCCTCAAATCAGTTGTTATTTAAAAGCTTTCCTATCCATTCAGAAGACGTCCATATGTCGTACTTTTATTCTCTTGGTAAAACGATGGGGCATTGAAGAATACTCTGTTTAGTTTGAAAGCTAAATTACTCTTCAAGTTTTGTCACCGATTTCGGACAAATTACCCTCAGGGGATACTGTAGTTTGCCTGCCAGCGTTGAAATCCGATCCCCTTTGTGCCTCTCCTCCTCATTAAATGTGCCCTCCACTAATCTTGGATCATGACGGCCTATTGTCGCATGCAGTTTTCCGTAGCTTCTGAAATATAGATGCAGTCTGATTGTCTGTGGTAGTAAGATGAGATGTTATAGTCTCTTGATGCTGTTTGTTCTCCTTGGTCTCTGTTTTCCATTGGAGTTCATAGTGTGCGTATTAGGTCACAGCTTTTTTGCCTGCCCCGTTGCATATTTTTTCTGTTGGAGATCGAGTGTCTTGTGGTTACCTTGCTGCTGAGCTATATATAGAGATGTGTTTTTTATTGCATCTTGATTTTTTTTTTATTTAGATGGTGTTTCATATCTAATTAAATCTTTTTTTTTTAAAGTGCTATTTTATCTTTAATTCCGTCTTAAGATCTGATTTGACACACTTACGTGCTTAAGTATTTCAGTTTTGCCATGTTCTCTCTCTCTCTGTATCTCTCTCTCTCTCTGTTTCTCTCTCTCTCTCTGTATCTCCCTCTCTCTCTTCCTCCTGTTTGTCCCACGTTCAGCTGAAAATGCTTTCGTAGTCATGGCGACCAATCCCAAGGGGAAAAGTTGAGGCTGAATCTCTTTCTCACTCTCTTCTCCTTCTTTGTCTCTGGCCTTGTTGCAATCTAATGCTTTCCTCTCGCACACAAACACAAACACACACACGCACGCACACGCACACACACACAAGCACGACTTGACAGCAGAGGAGATGCTGTTTGTGAGTCATGATGTTGTTTTGGTTTGAGTCCAATTAAGAGATTAATGATGGTGTAGAACTCCATGACCTAATTGCTGGGAAATACTAAACCTGAGGACAGAATTGAGGATGAATTTCATTCTTTATACTCTTCTAATTCCCTTGGCTGTTAGTGACCACGATTGTTAAAGCTCAAACAGTCAGACACTAAACAAAGAAGCAGACTGTTAACAAATGACAATGCAGTAAGGCAGAACAAATTCAGTTGGGTTGTTTTAATTCATCTAAGTTTGGTCTGGAAAATCACTTGTTTTGGTGCATTGCAGAGTGTGTGACCATGTAGTCTTTGTGTGTTTCACCTGATTACAATCCAAATGTATATTTTCTTCAATTTAATCAGTTTGTTGAAATATTAGTCTTTCAGGTTCCAAATTGTAGGAATTTTCTTTTAATCTGTTAATATTAATTATTGGTTTCAATCAAGCCGCAGCCTTTAGTTTAACATTTTTTAAATAAAGGTTACCTGAGGCAGGTAATTCTAATAAGACAACTGGAATTTTTTAAGGCAAGGAATGTAATTCTGTCAGTTAGTTAGTACTTATAATTATAAAAGCATATACTAGTCTTACTTAATGGTACAGTGTTTCATAAGTTATGGTTTGCTTCATGTAAAAAGGATTTTTTTAACTTTTAGTCTCCCCTCTTTTCTCTTGACTTCTCTTCCTCTCTTTCTTTCTTTGCTGATTCTTTAACCTTCACACCCTCCCTTGTTCTTTAATCCTCCTGTGTCCCCATTTCCTTCCTTTCCTTCCTTCCTGTCCCCACCTTTCTCCCTTCATCCATATTGTGCTATTCTTCCTGTGCAGTTATTTTCTTCTCTATTTTATTATTTCTCCTCCTCTTTTCTCTCTCTTTTTCCTTGAACGTCCGACCTTATAGCTCCGTTATATTTCTCTAAATCATTCATGCTCTGTCATTCAACCCTTTGCATTATTTCTCACTCTTTTCTGTACATCCTCCGTGGTCATGTACTGAAAATCTCTTCTATCTCCCTCCTATTATCCCCTTGTTTCTAGGCTCCCTTACATTTTTTTCGCCTTCTCTCCTACTGTAACATCCTCAAATCAATCCCACCCTTCCTCTCCTCTCTCTCACGTCTAGTTCCTTTTTCTCTACTTCTCGCTCAGTCTTCTCCCCTGAGTCAGACAGAGAGACAGACAGACGGTCAGGAAGGAAGTGTGTAATGAAACGTCCATATCGAGCACACTGCCCAAATAGACCTGGTATGAATGGAGTCACTGATAGGCTCCTGCTACAGCACTGCAGAAGAAGTTAGAGGGGGGTTGGAGAGAAAATAAATCTGCCTAATGTAGCACATATTTTATGAATGCTAACATAAGACAGAATGAGTACACAAACATGTTTGTCTATCTGTGACTCAAAAAGCATGCTTTCCTGCCCTAGATGGGTTTTCTTATCTAGTCGGTTGAAAATGAACTTTTCCTCTTCTTTATTTTGCCTGAAATTGGCAGTTGGCAAAGACATATATTTATTTGATCTGCAGCCGAAGTAATCTGCATTCAAGCCATTTCCTGCTCTGGTGGAACACACATCAGAGAAGCGGACCATAGCTAAAAAAAGAAACGAACAATAGGAAAACGCCGCTACACAAGAAAAGAGAGAATGAAACTCCCAAGTCTCTTTGGTTGTACTATTGTATTAATGCCTGAAATAGAGGATAAGATCACTCAGACACCATCCTATGAATTAATTTTTACTAAAAATACTTGATCCTTCATTGTGATTTAGCTTCTCACTAATCCGCTCATCTGCCACCACGCTTCACACGACTGCTTTTATTATTGAAAGGGAATAGTGAGAGATATGGAGAATTGACACACCGCCGTAATTCTCAGAGAGATTGTGTGTGTGTTGAGTTTGTATTTGCCTGCTCGCCTGCTTGTGTGTGCAGTGGAAGCCCATTAGGGAATTAGTCCACATCTGGATAACCCTAGTTGTCCCCATGCACTTAACATTTGAGTCAAACACTCATCTAGTGGACTAGAATTTAGTTAACTGTGCCAGCATGAATTTCATACCTTTATGTAACCTTGATTCATGATATATTTGATTGTTTTTCTTTTTTCAAATAATATTATCCAGCAAAAAAAAAATGCTAAAATTTGACAGCTGGCCTTTATATGAATGGTAATTTACAGCCCTTTACATCATGAACCAGCTTGGGGCGAACACACAAAAGGATGGAGTATGACAGCTTTGTGTGTTGGCAAACATGAGCTTAGCAATGAAGAGCCTTTCATGCAGGATTAAGCTACTAACTGTCAATGGAACACACAAGTAGGCCAAAGACCACTGGGATGATATCACTTACGCTGCAACAATCAGGGTCACTGTGTCTGCGGTTGTGTAGGTAGTATGTAAAGCAGGCTCAGTACCAGAAAGTGTGTTGGATGTGGTGGAGTTATGGTGGAAGAAAACAGCAGGACAGACACACACATCACACACACGCACACAATCCCCGCACAGTAAGACAAGTCTTCTCACAGACCTACGAACTGTGGAGCGGAGGTAGAGTCCTGGCAGGACCATCTGTTTCTGTTAAAATCAGCACAGCAGGAGCCTGCCAGTGCTCACATACACACACAAATACATACACAAACACACACAGACACAGACACGCATTCACAAATACACACACACACACACTCTTCTGCAGCATGTTTCAGTTCTGGCTTGATGGTAGTCTGTATTCCTCACATTTACACAGGACAGTACTCAAGTGCGAGTGGGAATTTCATTTTATTTTTTAGGTAAATGTAAGGGAGATATATGGATAGATAAAAACAATAGACAAATACATCGATTGATCACAGTTTCTACATAATGGTAAATCCTCTATGCCTGCCGGAGTTAGTTATGGAGTTCCACATGGTTTAGTGCTTGTGCCTTTTCTTTTCACCTTATTATTTTCTCAATTTAATATCATTGTATAATTGTTATGCAGATGATACTGCACTACATATTACAATTAGGCCGAATGAATCCCTTTTCCAGATGCTTGCTGGTAGATTATTGTTGGGTCTTTTTTAAAGTAATATAACTAAAGCACAATCTTGACATGCCTATTTGTAAAGTGTCCTGAGATTACTTTTTTTTAATATTTTGCCCTTCATCAATAAAAGTAGGTGGGTACATGGATAGATGGATGGATAGGTGGAGAGATATATGTGCATATTCATCCATCTTTGTTAATCTGTGACCCTGAGTCTCTCCATCCTGACCCGCCGTCAGCAGGAACTGCACACACACACACAGTCTTTCTCCATTTTAATAATCGACTGAGGGGAGTTACACTCCACCCTGTCAATGCTATCTATCTCCCTCACAGAAGCAATGTCAGCATTTTCTCCACTTTCTGCCATATCATCAATACACTGGGCCCTGACCTCTCGTGGCCTGCAACTGGACCCAAATGAAGATAAACTACTAACATCAGATATATAGTTTTGTATTCCCATCTATTTAGGTTTGTTTTGTTACCGGATGAAGATAAAGTACTGTATGTCTACAAGAACAAAAAAATGAAAGTAGTTACTAGAGGGTGCTCATCAGTGTTTTCAGATCAATACCTGGGTTTATCAACACTTGACCTCACCTTGTTCTGCTGATGGATCAAATACCATTTTAATCAATAAACCAAGGTATGGTCATTTCTCTACAGGATTTTCCAAAGGCAACTGCATCAGGGCTACAAAAGGATATTTCTAGTGTCTGATGTTGACCATAAAAGACAAACAATCTAGTCCATAAAGGACTACATGGATAAGAGCCTCAATTGCAGGCTCTCAAAGCCACAAAGACCTATTAAAAGTTAATAGCAGTGCTTAGTCATCACTGGCCTTTCTTTAAATGAAGGTATTTAAAAAATAAATAAAAAAAAAACATGATAATCTCACTGCTGAATGTAATTGTTAGTGGTGCAGCAAATGAAAATGGTTGGTGGAAAGACTGGCAGCAAATGGCATAGATATAATTTTGGCAGCAGTATCGTTTTGAATGGTATGGGAAAATGTTTTACATTACACATTGTTTTTTGTCTGTGATTTTTTTTTTTAACAAAAGGCTAATATCAATATCCCATTATAGAAAAGAAACACTATTTAGGATGACTAACCAAACAAAATGATATAAAATATAATAAAGGAAAGGGTGATTGCTTTCAAGCTAAAAGACTGAACCAGTACAGCAAAAGAGATCTAAGATCAATTGAAACAGACCAGGGGTCTCATTTATAAACCTGGGCTACGCACAAAACAGGACCAGTGATGGCACTACCCATGCAAAGTTTGTGAACACAAAAATGTGCGCACCAGTAAGCAAACTCTGACCCATTCCCAGCACATTTTGGAGGCAGGAAGAATTGACGTCACATACAGTGAAGTGGTGAAGGTATTCTTGGTCAAACTTCATTGGCAGATCCATATGATCATAATTATTCAAACAGTTTCATTTATAAGCATTCACACAGTGAGCCATATTTTCCTTTCAGTATGAAAAAGATGTAAGATGATGATGATACATTTATGAACACCCCTATCTCTGTTTAAGAAAATATATATTCTTTGTCTTACCACTGGTTGTTAAAATCATTCCCTGCTGTGACACCTGCCTGCTCATTTGTATGTATTTTTATTCATGATGGGCTTTGCGTTTACCATATATGGTTGAATGTGGACTTGTAAAGGATGCAATATGAGGCTGAACCATGTGCCCACATTTCCAGGTGGATCTTGATTTATAAAAGGATGATTACGTGCACATGCATTCCTAAGGTTTTGTGAATCTGAATGATTTTTTTTCTACATACATTTTTAGTATGCGTTATATGCATTGTTTTATAAATAAGACCCCAAATCAGTGGGGAAATCAGAGTAAATGGTCATGGACTTGAACTTGTATAGGGTTTTTCTAGTCTTCTGAATAGTCAAACAGCTTTTACACTACATGTACCATTTACACTTTATAGAAGCGGCAGCGTCTTGGGGTCACTTCGACATATGGACTGCAGGATCTATGGATCCAATCTCCAATCTTCTGGTTAAAAGACAACCACTGAGGCACAGCTGCCCCTGCAGTCAGTAGACCTATATAATTTGTACGTGTGTCCACGATGACACTGTAAAGAATTACTTATTCACTGTATGACGCACATCTATCAAAATATGTTTGACATTTACGTTCAGGATATGTGCTTCATTAATGTTTCAAAGTCTGGGCCACTAAAAGAAACAGTGTAAATGTACAGAATATCAGACAAAATGTATTGTTTATGTATGGCAGTGTTTAATTTGCATTCACTACAGTCCACACGCTGTGAAACTGTTCCTAATTGAACGGCTTGAATGAAAACCAGCAGGGCTCCTTCTTGTACTGAGGACTTGAATCAAGATCCATTATTTTAAATGAATGTGTAATATTTTAATAGGCATATCCCGGACAGTAGAATGATGCAATCTGCAGTAGTGCTGCCTGTTGTTTAAACTATTAATAACTCTCTGTGCCAGATGCTCAACATCAGCAGGGTTGTGGAAATTGGGACAGAGAAAACAAAACAGACAAAATGCTCAAATCTGCCAAAAAATCAGGTAAAAGACGCTAAAAATAAGAAACGGAAAAGATATAAAAAATGTGCCGTACATACCATGTGACTGGTGTCCCTGGTTCTAATGTTCTTTCAGCTTGTGTCAAGCCCTGCTGCATAGTGCTGCATTAATGAGACATAATGCAGAAAAAATACCTTCATAGTGTGTCATCCAGATGTATGCATATTTTTTTTTAAAGAAGAGCGTGATTCTTATACCTTTGTGTACATGTGTCTTTGTTATTGTATTTCAGCTGTCTTCTGTGAACTTTGTATCTCTGCAGATCAAATCTTTTGAATCTCTGGGCAGGAAAATGTGTCTCTGTCTTGTAGGTTAGCATTGCAATTTCACTGATCTAGGTGCATTACCAAAGATACAGACTTCTCAAATCTTATAAATGGGACATTTTTACAAAGTTTTTCTTTGTTTTTCAATGAAACATCGAGGATCAACCACTCTGTTTGGGAACTCATACAAGTTCTTCTCATTGTTGTACACAATACATATGGTCGTCTAACGTGAGTGCTAAAGCACTTTCCAAGAAAGAAAAGCACCTCTTAAAACTCCCTAAAACGTTTTTTAATACCTCAGCTCTCTGAGATTTGTCTGAGGTTTGTTTCCTTTGATTTGAATGGTCTCTTAACTACATACACTTTGCACTTGTGGGAAGGAGCATCAGTAGAAGGTCTTTTCATCTCCCAAGCCCCTCCATTGTACACAAATCATAGAGTGTTTCGTCGGGGCCCTGCCATTGCTGCTCACTTGGCATTCCGACCATTTTTCAGCCACTATAGTTCAATTCAATTCAAGGCTTTATTGTCATTTAGTTATACATACAACAGTAGTGCAAGCAAAATGAGAGAGCGTTTCTCATCATCAGGATCCAAAAAATAAAACAAGACACAATTAAAATACACACACACAAACACATACACACACACACCTACATCCCATTGTTCTCTAGATGAGTCATTCGCAGTTTTCTCTGTTATATGAGCCTTAAAGATTTACATGGAACTACAGAAAAGCAACCTTACAGCAAGCAGCTCTTACTAACTGTGTAAAATGCAGGCTCTTCTTCTGACCACATCGGCATGCTGATTCCAGCCTCCAGAGAGGTACCATCAGGCCACCTTGCATCTTGAAAACTTGATAGATATTTTTCACACTGACACCAAAGAGCAAAAGAAAGGGAGGGTCAAAGTGTCCCTCCTTTTCAGAATGTGTGTCTCATAGTCTCCCATGTCTCTTAGGAAATCAGTGTAGTTGGCATATAAATAGTGATTTGAATACTTGTTACATTATGCCTTAATAGAGTTAAATGGTCAGTAACGCTTTAGCTGACGGGTAGTCTTGGCTGCTCTCTGTGTGCAACAGTAGAGACGTACTTACAGACTGTGACTTTATCTGTCAGCCATGTTTCTTTGGCCACAGTGACTCCTCATGCAATACAAATATATTCTCAACCAAGTAATATCAGGCAAAGATTACATTTAAATTATTGCTTCTTCTGTTTCGACAGTCTGCTTGCAATCTTAGAGTCTGCTTTACCACACAGTGTTAAAACTGCTCTGTTGGAAGCAGAAGAATCAAGACAAAAAGAGGAAATGGACTAATGATGAAATGAGATGTTGCACTGTATAGGAGACATTGGGTGGGGGATGGGAAAGAACCCATTATCATTTGTTAAGAATCTTTTTCCATCAAATTGTTGAAAGAACAGAGGTTTACTCATCTTAAATGTCTCATTTGAACCTGCCGTAGCATTTCTCTGCTATCTCCTCTGCACGGACGTTTTGTTCTTCCTCTGTTTCTCCCCACCACTTCTTTTCCAGTAGTCTATCATCCTGACCATTTGTTTTTTTTCCATCCATGAACGTCTTTCTGTCCCGCTGTCTCCCTCCAGCAGAGATCTATCTGGGCAAACAGTCAGCCATCACCTGTTTACACAATGCGTGCTTCACCACAACAGAGGTGGTTAGAGAGAGGTGTACAAGAGCGTGATTCTGCATCCCTTCTGTTTATTATGTACCACCTGGTGCTATGGGTTTCATTATACTGTATGTGTGACAAGATTGTGTGTGTGTGTGTGTGTGTGTGTGCGTTTGTTTACCCAGGTCATTACAACACTTTTGCAGATGTTTTCCCAGATGCAAACATTATGGCACCGATAAGCCAGGAGCCGGCCACACATTTGTGCTAATATAACACAGAGGCTACTCACACTCGAATAGATTTTCAGATGAGTGTATGCGTTTGATGGGTCAGAAATAGCATTGGAGCTAGCAAGTGGAGCATTCATGAGACCTAAAATACCTTACCTTGAATAGTTGTGTGGGAAAAATCAACCATCAAGCTTCAAAATAACTTCAGAATAACACACAGATTTAACTGCCAGCAAAATCCCATTTTTCATTTTTATTTACATCTGCTACTTTCTTTGCAAAGGTTACTGTCATGCTAGGTCTGCTTCACGGGACAGCAAAGAGGTGTTTGTGCAGGTGTAAAGGACGAGGTTGACATACAGTAGCAGGGCAAAAGCTGGAACTAATGCATAGAGCTGCAAGTACATGATGCTAAAGCCTGACACCTCATGAAGGGTCCTTTACAACCTGCTTTTACAAGACGTACCAAATTCTTTAATCTAACCCCACAGTTTAGTGTGCACACCTCATATTAGTTCATTTAAGTGCAATAAGTCGAGTATTTAACTGAATATAGTTGTGAAAATTGACATCTGTCAACTTATCAAGATTGAATTTTCTTCTTGACTTTGTTTAATTCCATATAATGATAAACTATATCTTTTGGACTGTTGGTAGATCATACTAGGAATTAAAATACATCACATCGGGCTTTGACACAATTGTGATGAGAACATTAAGAACACAACAAAGCCAAAAAAGATATTACTTTGTCAATGTTTTAAATGCATACAACATTCTGAATGCCTGGTAAAGAACTGACAAAGGCCTTAAAACATGTAGGAATGTGAGTCATTGAGAATCACAGCTACGTGCACTTAATGGAACTGAATTCGAAAATGGATTTAAATACTAGAGCCCTCCACAAAAATGGCCTTCAAAATGAGAAATACATAGGAAAGTGATCCCCAGAATCATGGAAGTAAAGCATGAAATAAAAAGTTAAACCCATTTTTTGATTTTGTGTTTTTAATTATATCATGTCAAAAAGACTTGCTGGAATCTTTTTCCAACAACCTGTCTTAGGCCTTCTCAGTAATGAGTTCCTGATGGTATTTGTATGGGATCATTAGATTTGTTTGGAATTCTATTAAATCATAAGAATATGCAAATTGTGTGACTGTAAACATTCAAATAAAAAAACAGATCTGATGAAATCATGATACTCTTATATCCTTAAGAAACCTGAGGCCACTGTGAATAATGTTTTAAATTTGATAATCCAACCATGAAAAATAAGTCAACAACGTTTGACAAACTCTAAAACATAGATGATTAAAAAAATAAGATGAATACAGTAGTAGGCTGGTAATCAAAACTCTAAAGAGAGAATACATTGTGTAAAATCAGGTCCTCGCACACTAATTAGCCAACTCTCTGTGGCATTCTCCAATCCTCTGTCTTCCTCACCCCGTCTCTTCCGCTGCTCATCTTATTTGATGCTTATCCGATGAGAAAGGTGTAAATTGCTGCTCAGTGCCGTCTCAGCAAAATCCCCAGCTCTGCTATCTCTCCTTCATCTTTCAATCACTTCCCATCCCTTGTTTCTCATCCTCTGTCTGATTCCTTTCATCTCTGTCGGGAAAACGGGACGTAATCACCAACCCGTGGTGATGGAAGGACACGGAACAGATGTGTATGTGTGTTTTCCCTCATGCATAAACTTGTAGGAGAAATATATTCAATGACTATGGAACCAAATTGAGGGGATGGCGTTGCTGTGTGTGTGTGTGTGTGTGTTGTGAGCAAATCTATGCATGAACCAGCAACAGCGTTAATGAGGCAGCTTTCCTCCTCTCCTTCTCTGGAGAAAAAACACAATCACACATTAATGACCCACCCGGATGATGTTAATAAGAAAGAGAAGAGGGAAAAGTGGAAAATGAATTCTGGAGGGAGGCAAAAAAAAAAGAAAAAGAGATGGAGTGTAAATGCAGAGAGGGATGTAATAATTGGTAATCTTGAACCCAAGGAAGAGGAGGAAGGCCACTGGGGGCTTCATGAACAATTAGAAAAGTTAGATTTGAAAGAGGCAACAAGAAAGCATGCATGTTCAAACATGGCCACTGTCAAACCAAGTGGGAGAAAGAAAAGAGTGGTTTTACTGAAGGCCATCAAGCAGCAGCAACCTCCAGGACTGAAAAATATAGTCAACGTGGAAGTTCCCAAAAACTGCAATTCGGGGAGTGGCCACTCGAGGCTGGTTTCTAAAACGAGTCAAACCCCATTAGGTCCTTAATCAAACAGTCGAATACAGAAATAAACATGTTTACAACCTGGTATATAAACAGCTTCTGTCTTCTTTCTGTCAAGAAAAATATTCTCACGAGAACTGTTTTAATTTTGTATAACTCACCTGTAAACTATATCAATGCTGAAAGCTATGCACGATTAGGAATGACTTCCTAATGCTAGTGACATGTGGCCGCTGCAAGCTGCTATCTGTTAATATCTAGGAATTGGAATGTAACGATTCACTGAACTCACTACACAATATGATTTGCGATACTGGGTTCACGATACGATTCTCTCACGATTTATTCTACAAAATGAGACTGTTGACAAATTATGACTGAAAAAGATTCCTTTAGGGGTTGCAAACTCACTTGTCAGTGTGGTTTGGCCTTTTCATGTTTTTTTTCTCACATCAAGTGAGGTGATTGGACCTTCTCATTGTGATTAAATGCTGCATCATGTTGGTTGTGCTATTTGTGTACTTCCCTGTCTTCTTGCAATATTTGCACACAGTTTTTGTCTGGTCTGTTATCTTCTCACCTCTTTTAATTTTCTGTCTTGGGGAAGCCAAAATGCTTCCACTCCTCCGATTTAAAAGACGGTGGTGCGTCCTCAATTTCAAAATCTTGCTCTACAGCTGCTGACACTCACGGTATTATTGCGATTCTTTTTTCACAGTACCGATGTGAATCTTGACAACTTTGAATAGATTTATCACGATTTTAGGATGAATCTTTACATCCGTATGTAAGTGTTTAACAGGAAAATATCTGACCAGCCATATGAGTAGAACTGTGGTTTATTTACTCGCATGACATCCAAGAAGCTTGTTTGTATTTCTTTTCTTTTTTTCTGATGAAAAAATATAATATTTTAATACAAGCACTATTTAGCATGCAGTGTTTACCCAAAGTGTCCATGGTGTGTTGGCTCATTTAGGGTTTCTAATGCATTGATTATTTCTGGCAGTCATGATGAAAGGACTTCATAAATCTTCCGTGGTGGCTTGCGCTCTCTCTGGAGATTTAGTCAGAAGAGCCATGACTGTACTACATACAACCAGTAAGTCTTAAAAATAAACCTCTCTAGTTAGCAGCCATCACAAAAGACATCTTGTTCTGTGTAGAACATGAGGGTTAACTAGCTTCCTGCAAACTAGTGAATCAGTTAGGTAAGAAGACTGGTAATGTTTGATAATTTGGCATTGATATCCCCTCACTCGTCTCCAGCACAACCCACTCGTCCACTCATTGTCAACAGACAATTTGCTGAACTCAAGGCTTCACACATGTTGTCGTGCTTGTAATCCAGGCCTTTAATTATGACTTGATACAAACAACAGAAGTATTATCAAGGTGCATAGTGTCTTTTTTATTCAGGTGTACTTACTTTGATTAAAGTAAAATGAGAAGCAAAGTGTCATGAGAGAGGAGTAAATGGATAGAATTGGTGTTGTTGTTTTATATTGCTCTGATAATGAGAATAGAATAGGGGCTGGCACATTGTTATTATTCTTCCTGGCAGGGACTCTGTGTGTGTGTGTGTGTGTGTGTGTGTGTTTGTGTGCATAAGCTATAATCATGTGCACACAATCCTAAGTGGCCAACCCATGGTGGAAGCAAACTGAGCCCCCCCCCCTCAAGCGAGGAGTGTTGGCTGTAAGGTAAGTGGCACGACAACAGAGCACAGACACACACACTGTCGCTGCCAGGTGTGTAAGAGGTAATTGTCGGTGTGGCCGACCGGCTGCCAGGGAGAGCTGGAGAGAAAATGAGGAGCAGCCTCTGGTCGAGTCTGTTTGCCCGAGGGGGCCGGCTCAATAACTGTGTTCGCTGTTTATCCGGTTCCCCTCTGCCCCCCTGCGCTGCTCCGTATTCTCCTTTATAGTTTCTCTCTTTGCCTCATTTGCTCGCTGTCCTTGTCCTACTTCCTCGTGTTCATGCTCATTTTCAGTTCTACCCCATTTCTCTCTAACTGATCGCTCTCTCTCCCCTTCCTCGGTTGTTCTTGTTCGGACTCGATCCCACTGAGCGTTCACCGAGTGGATGCTCTGAGAGAGACACAAATCACATGTGTGTTTAGCTTTTCTGTCCCCTGACAGCGGTAAGATAGAGATGTAGTCTCCAAGTGATGAGATACGCAACGGTTAAGGGGGCTGTTTATTTGTCAGGTAGAGAAAACTGTTGGTAATGATGATCAAGATTACAGGTTTTGCAAATCAACCTCAAAAACAGTAATGAGGCTCTTCGCCTAAGGACTGATGGGTATTTTCTAACATTTAATGGATAAACAGCCAAGTGATAAATCAGGAAAACAAAAGCTTGTGCAGGAAATACTCCTTATTTGCAGCCAAACTATGTTTTTTGTTTCCTAAGATCAGAGTCAGAATAAGTTTTTCTTGAATGTTGTCAGTCATCTTGTTGGTGTAGTATTTGATATTTCTTTCTGGCTAAATGAGTCATCATTTTACTTGGGTGAAGTGCTTTTAGCTGCATAAACAAAGTACATACCAGGTATGAAGCAAACATTCTCTGAGTAGCAGTACAAATAAGGAGCGTCCAAAGATTAAGTATTTTGCCACCATACTCCATAATAGTCAAATATTCTAAATAAATATTAGGTTTGGAGTTAGAGATGCTTTTTTTCCTCTTTTGCTCTGTTATCCTCCCACCATTGTTGTTGAAAGTTCTCATAGAAATGAACCCTACTGCATTTCCCCAAACCTTCTCCAAACACACAGCTCCTGAAATTGGAAGACCTTTGTAAAAAAAAAAAATAACCCTCTAATTATAAACTGTGTGTGAACGCACGCAGACCTGCACAGCTCTATAAATGTCATTGCTCTGGTCTGACTGTGACCAGATGCTTCTGTGTACTGTCAGTGGTGATACTGTTGACATTTCATGTTGTGAATAGGAACGTTGTGTATCTCTTCACCTCTGCTTGCTCTCCCCTGATAAAACTGGCCTGCAGTGTTTTCATAGCAACAGCAGATGCATATTTACTTTACTGAGCACTAAGATGCGCCGAAAGTACAGGTCAGAAGTAAATTCTCATTCAAGGCATGGAAAAGCAAAAAGGTGAATAGGTTAACTTGCATTGAATTTTTTATTCACTTTATTCCATGTATTCAGAATTTTTAGAAAGCCTTCACATCTTTTTTTTTCTGTTTTACTCCACCTTCACCGATGCCTTTTCTTCTCTAAGAGGGAATAAAAGCCAGAAAGAGATAAGGTTAGAACCATTACTGTCTCACTTTGTATTGGAAGGAGCACTCTGTAGCTCAATGATCCGGCTCTCGCCAAGCACTAAACACTGTCATTTTAAATCCTGCGCCGAGTTTTGTGCTCTCAATTTGTTTCCTGGCGCCCTCTCTAGTATTCATCACAGGGTGAATCAGAAGGGCTTTGTAGTAAAACACTGTATTTTAGAGTCAAGCAGCAATCCCATTATGATTACTTCACGCAATATTGTTGCTGCTTCTTTTTTTAAAGGGGGTGGAAATGTCACTGTTCCTTAATGATGGCCAAGGTGTGGACTCATGGCTCAGGAGAAAGAGCTTTGTGCATAGTCAGCTAGTTTGCATGAGTGCATGTGTATGTCTTTGTCTGTGTGTGTGTGTGTCTGTGTGTGAATGGAGGTGGGTGTGTTAGGCTTAAAGTGTGTAACCCTAGTGTATGAGAACAAGTGTATGTTTGTATTACACCCCCTCTCCCTCAGATCGCTGCCAGCTCATGAAAAATGAATGAAATCCTGTATGCGTGCTTGTGTGTGTGCTTGTGTTTATGTGTGGCCACATATCTTTCTTCAAATGGGTCAAATCTTTTAGTCACACCACTTTTCTGCAGTGTAAAGAAAAAACACTTGCCAGTTTGATTGTTTTTGTATAAGATAGTGAGATAGCATTCTGGACGTGTTGACACACTGATTGACCTGCCATCCTCTCTCTCTGGTTCTCCATATCTTAGACATACAACCTCTGGTTCAGCGCTGGCCAGAGAGACAGAGGAGCACATGAGGAGTGGAAACGGCTTGACGGCAACTTCCTGACCGATAACCTTGCTTCTGCAACCCCCACCACGCGCCCCGGAACTCCCGAAGCGGGCGTCAGAAGGAAGGAAACGAGCGACCAGCCCTCCTGCAGGCATGGTAATACACTCTGGTCTGTAATTGGTGTGTGTGAGTGTGTGCCTTGTGCTTGTGTTAGAGTGTGGAGTAAGGAAACAGCCTTTACTAAAAGGGGAAAGAGTTCAATCTGAAAACTTGTAAACATGTGAGTGTGTGTGTGTGTCAAAGGGAGACACCTGATAAAGGCCGTAGTGTGGACAGGAGGGGAGAGCTTTTTGGGGGAGGAACTGTACAGGCCATATGTTTACTTTGGGAAAGAGGAGAAGGAGAAGACAGAAGCATGAAAGAGACAAAGGAGGCGAGGAAGGTGACCAACAATAACAGGAAACAAGAGAACAAGTTGCTTGTGAAAAGAAAGAGAGTGATTAAAAGAGAGAAAAAAGAACAACCAGTGGACTTACTATAAGCTGTCCATTAGTATGTAAATGATGTTACTTTGAAAATACATTGGTTATGTTTGTATTGTTGGATTGCTTGTTGATAATAATACTGTCAGGAAATATTTAGTCATAAAAGAAATTCACTGTTTATTAATATATTTTTTAGATTTTTCTTCTAGATTAAGAGTCAATCCAATAAAAAACATCTCATTATGATTAATTAGAACATTTATCATAAGATGTTGGTTGTAATCTGTAAATAATCATAATGAAAAATTGGTTGCATTTCTAAAGTTCATGGTAAATGCCAAACGTGCAAATAACTCCTTATTCTAAAGCCTCATAAGTTTAATGAAGGCCAAAAAAAGTACAACTTTGAATTGATTGTAAAATAAAGTCAACAAGTTCATTAAAATACCGGTAAAAATGTCCCTAAAAATTCCTTAGCCATATTGTTTTGAAATCAGAGAAAGCATTCAAAAATAGAGGTGTAAATGGAAAGTTGTATAACAACCTGCCTGTATTTTTAGTTGCCAACAGGAGCGCTTCTGGTATCCCTCAAACCACCGGTGCTCATGGAAAGGAAGACTTAAAAAGTGGAGGAAAAATCAAGACCAAAAAGGATGATTTGAAAATTATAATAGGCCTTACATGGAGCTAGAAACATGTAAAATACGGCGCAGGCTGATTTTGGTCTGAAGTTTTCCTCAACTTTTTTGAAACAATCACCATTATGTAGCTTTTTTTTTTTTTTACTAGCACAACATCACTCGTGATAAACAAGTTAAAAAAATATTCCCACTGAATAGCACTTGAGGTGCATGATGGGAGGAGGAAAGTGCAGAGCAGGAAGCTGTGTTGTTAAGGGGGAGGAGAGGGTGTCTCAAAAGATCAAAGAGCGCACTGGAGGGGGAGAATGACAAGTGGAGGCAGATAAAATCATAAAAAAGTAAATGCTGGACAGAAACATGGCAGATAAAAAAAACACAACCGATGTGGTAAGCAGAAGGAGAAGTGGAGAGTGAAGAAATGAAGGGGGAGAGAAGGGAGGTTAAGAACGGAGTGAGGTTGAGTTAGAGGTAGAGAGAGAGAGACGAGGGATTGATTAATGGTCTCGGCCTGTGACAGTGGGAGCCTTTTCCCTAGGGGAGGGGGGGCAGAGCAGAAGATGAATTATTGAAAACCAGAACAAGAGGGGGAAGAAGGGAAAACGAGTGCAAAAAGGAAAATAGTGGGATAGCGGTCTCTGTGGAAAGTGGAGAGAGAGAAGGGGAGAGAAGTAAAGGGGGGAGGGGACGGGAAAAAAGACTGAGAGAAAACAAGATGTTACTGAAGATGCTAAGGTAAGATGCTGCAGAAGGGGGCACACGGTTGAGCTCATAAATAACCAAGGGTAATGAGACGTGTGTGTGTGTGTGTGTGTGTGTGTGTGTGTGTGTGTGTGTGTGTGTGTGTGTGTGTGTGTGTGTGTGTGTGTGTGGCCTGCTTTGATTAGTCTTGAGTTCTGGTGATGCAGCAATACTGTCGGTGACCTTGCCGGCTTGTCACTGCATTAATCGCACAAAATACCAAAACAGTTTCTATATCGACTTTCAGCTGAGTTTCCAGCATGTAACGAATACACATGCCCTCTGCGTTTGTCGGACTCTTCATTCCTTTTTCTATTTATTTATTTATTTTTACCTTGAGCTCACACAAACACACAAGGCCTGAAGCACTGCACAGCTTTTTACACTCGCTAAACCTGTTTTTATTATAAGGGCCTGCAATTGGTTAATTGCACCCTTAACTGCCCTGCAGAGCAAACAGCGTCTTTGTGCACATATTTAAATGAGCCGTGATCCAGTCATTCGAGGAAAACTGGCCCCTTCCTCTGCAAATTGGCATCATTGCAAAAAGTGTCTGATTCACAAACACTGACACTTATAGCCAGGTGCAGCAAGACTGAAAAAAATGACCTTTCTGATGAGGCCAGGTGGTAACTTCGCCCCAGTAATTATACAAGATATTGTGCGCAATCTTTCCAGATCAGGAAAACAATAGTGCCTCTGAATGACTTAAAGATAAAATAGTCTATATATCCAGGGGTGTTGAGGGCTCGACACTTAATCCACATTTGTGGAGAGGCCTTGAACAGTTATGCACAACAAGGACGGGAGTATTGTTGTTGTTTTTTTAGCAAACTGCACAGAGCAGGACAACGTTCTTGGCCTGTTTGCTCCTGAATATCATTCGCACTATATGCTTTGTGATTTAGACTTTGAGACGGAGCTGATAGTTGGAGCAAGAGATGGGCAAGTTTTTTGAGCTATTAACAGCTGCAGTTCATTCTTAGTGAACCAGGCCCACAATTATATTTTATTTCCTTTTTTTCAAAGATTCAGTTGTGGCCTTTTGAAGCCCTTGTAAAAAAAACAAAAAAAACAGGACAGTAGACAGAGAGAGAGTGGTGAACGACACGTGGTAACAGGAGCCACAGGCTGGACCTGAACCTGGGCCATCCTGAGGTAGACCAATAACCATATTGGCTTTCAGAATACAAAAAAGGTCTCAAAAGCTTTTGTGGAAACTGGAAACAAATGTATTTACAATATTTTCTCGATCTTCTATATGACATCATTGTATGTTCAATTTTTTGTATTCTCTTATTTCCCCTTGTGTAGTCACACTCAGTACTGTAATAATAGGCCCAGAAACTGTGTGAAGTCGGCTCATCTGCTTTTAGCAGTCGTAACATTTTATAGGGAGGCTATAAACCGTTTAAACAATGCAGACACTTGAAAGGGGGCAAAGAGCATGGATTGAATTTTTTTTTTTTTTTTACGTTAGTGCAAAAGAGGCTGGGTAAAGTAGTTTGTAGAAGGTAAGTAACAAGTTTGATTGATCATGGATAGATGCATTTTTAAACTCACGACATGTGCTTTATATTTATTGTTTTCTAGGTCTATTTTTATCTGATGTTTATCAGGACATTAAGTGTGCCTATTTTTATTTTGTTTTGCTTGATCTTGCTGCCTAAAATGTGATGTTGCTTATACGTATATACTGACATATGTGAAGCCTGCTATCTTGTGTCTGAGACCACATGCATTTGGTAATTTCAAATACAGAGGTAGAGAGAGAGAGAGAGAGAGCGCAATAAAACAGGATAGCGGAGTGTGGCGGGGTTGGCCTGCCAAGCAGAGTGCAGATAAATCACTGAATGAATTTTTAATGCAATCTCCCCCAGGCTGCTGGATGTTACGGAGACAGCACTGAGGTTTTTTCATTCTATTTGTGTGTGCTTGTGTGTTGCCTGTCCCGTCACTCCTAGCCCGTTTTGTGATGGGTGTTTGAAGTTTTGAATTTTCTTTTCTGCTTCAGCTTCGCTTGGTTTTATGTTCGACTTAAGAGGTGTGACATCTTCTCAGACACCACTGGCCTGGTATTCATGGCTTTTGTTTGTTTGTTTTTTTTTACTTTGGGAGGGTTTTGGACTCTGTTGTCAGCTTCATTGCACCTGGCCACAAATATTACAAACCAGTTTGTCTTTATCCCCCCTGCAACTCCTTCCATTGATCTGTCAGCCTTGCATGACCTTGTTGTTCACTTTTGGATTCTCATCGTCATTCTTCTGTCATCACTCTTTCCCTTTTCTCAATACCTTAAAAAATGTTTGATGGCAACCAAGCTCCTAGTATGCAATATAAGACGACCAAGTGCACGTAAACACCTCTTTAGGCCCACTGCCTAAGCACACACACATGCAGCACAATATCCCTAAATGCTTCTGTAAAGATAACAGGGCAGTAGATCAATTTGTGTAACGAAACAAGGACACGGAAAGAGAGTTTCTCTGCAATCACAGCTGATATTGTTCCAGTGAATCTTGTCCTTGGCATTGGGTCATGTAATTTATAGCAGATGGCCGCAGAGAGACAGGATGAGACAGGAAGAGACAGGCAGCGATGGAGAGGAAAGTCATTGGATTCTGCTGCTGCCTTTAAAGTGAAATAGCCTCTACTGACAGTGTGTGTGTCGAACCACAACACCTTGAGCTGAAATGGTTTTACTGCAGGCTATTAGAAGTTTAGAGGTTGATAGATGAAAGTGATGGAAGTAGTTGGTGTATATGTGTGTAAGACTCTCTGTTATACAGTATGTGCCGACTTTCATATGTACTGGGTTAAATAACAGATTTCTTGCATTTATTCCATGATGTGTACAAGGTTTTCTTGTGTGTGTGTGTGCACATCAACACACTGAGTTGTGAATGCTGTGTAATATCATTATGTAACATGCGCCTGCCAGCGGGTTGGTCTCACTGGAGCATGAAATGGAGTGTAATTGGTAAGTGTGCCGTCTAAAAGCACCATGCAACAATGCCATATGAAGGTATACATAAACACTGCATGGTGTTTGCTGGTGGTCCGCAGAAAGCTGGGATCAAATAGCAGCAGCTGTATACATCTGTTTGGGATTCCTCAGTAGACAAGCTTGGGTTACTAACTAATACATTTTCACCCATTTGGTAAAAATCGTGTTGTGTCCTTCACAGAGCTTTAGGTTGTTGTGGTATTCACAGCTCTTTAAGTGATAATCTTTGAAGCCGATACATTTTTGCTAATAATATGAAATAATAGTGATTGCCTGTTTCCAGTACGCTAAAATAATGTTAGCTTTAGAGTTTTTTTGTAATATTTAATAATGACAAAAATTACACTTAGCCTTCGCCAAAATAAGGAGTCCCAACTGGATCACTGAATTGTGCAGGGATGCATAGGTTTGTGTGCAGATACACACAAATGAACAGCATTTATTTAGAAGTTTGTATGTCCAAAGTTGCAGTTAAAAGTTTAAGAAAATGAAATGTGCTGCATTAAGATGCAAAGAAAGATATCAGCAGCCAGTTGCAACAGGAAATATAGTTGATTTTAATAGTCCCGCTTCGGACCAGGCAAATAGCCAATCATAGTTTAGGATTTCAGGGTGGACCTTGGGGAGGCCAAAGAGATATCAGAATGGTCATCCCCTGGCCAAAACATTATTACAACTAACATTAGAAATTAGGATTCAGGGACTTCAAAAAGAAAAAGAAAGAAAGATTTAACAGCTAAGTTATAAATTGAACTTTGATTTGGTGTAAATCTGGCAACCAGTAAGATAATGATGCTAGAACCGTTGGCACATTTCTTCCTATTCAGATGTCGAAGTATATTTGTCACTGTTTTGTTTTTGCTTTTTAACTGTTACACATGTGACCCTACTAGTGTGACTCATAACATTGAACTCTTTAGGTTGATCGCTGATTTTGCAGTTAGACAGGTTTGAAACAAATCCCCAGATTAGCCAGTTAAGAAGAGTATTTTTGACGTGTTGTGCACTGACTTTCAGTTTTAGCTCTAATTAAAGCGATTTAGATAATCTGGATACACTGTTTCCTTCTTAACAACCTGCCTGGCTCTCTTGACTGTTTATCCCCACGAGTTGGCACTCTGTTGAAGATATTTTTTAACATGTCTGTTAAAATGTTCTTTGTTAAAAATTCTGTTATACTGTAAAATAAAAACTGGCACATGATATATGAATTATGGAAACATGTCAGCAGTAACCTTGACCCTGCAAGACAGTTTAATTCAATTTTCACCAGGATCATCTGTAGGTCAATGTGCTGAAATTGGACACAGTCTGCATTTGTGTAAGTGGCGATGGGGGGATGATACAGGCATCTGGTTGGGGTCCTTTGGGACTGAACTATCATTTATGATTTGTTAAGCTCTCAACCTCAGACAGGGGGAGCATATTGTGTGATTGACCTTGAGGTCATGAACAGGTCAGGGTGGATTCAAGGACAACCAAGGTGTTGTCTTGAGCAGATTGTGCATGGGGTGTGCATCTTTTTGAGAGTCAATCAGTCACCAGGGTCTGAAGAGGTCTTGAAAGCAGCTTAAGAGGTGTCAACACTAGAGGTGGAAAGAAATGGTTTTATGAAAAACTCGAGAATCTTATCTTCTGAGATTTTAAATAGATTAATAACTTCCAAAAATCTTTTCTTTTTTTTTTTTGGCTAACCACTCACTCCCTGCTTAGTGCTAAGGCTAGCTCTTTAACTCAGTATGCCAAATGGAGCAGCACAGAATTCAGCCAGTCCAAATCCAAAAATAGACTTTGGAGCCATGAATCCAGAATCAAAATTGATTCTGAATCGAAATCGTGACCCCAAGAATGGAAATCGAATTGTGAGACACCCAAAGATTCCCAGCCCTGGTCAACACAGAACATGTGAAGCATTCAATGTTCAATGCTTAAAACCTCACGTTAGGACTCTTTATTAACCTATTACTCTTAAAGAAAACTTCTAAAACATATCTGTTGAACAGGAATGATAGGAATAGGAAAAAAAAAACATATTCTTGATCAAAAAGTAAGATATTTACTTCATTACATTCTGAGAAAATTGTGAGAAATGCAGAATTATTCAGAAAACTGTATCTCAACTTTTCTCATAAATAAGTATGGAGGTGAACATCACTTCTATCTCTGCAACATTAGCTGACTTACAGTGTCACCTGTCGAAATGTCTGCATCATTATCTGGGTACTTGCTGATTTAGGAGGTCGATTCCTGTCAGCGAGTCCTCCTTAACTGCTCTGATTTACATCGTGATCAGAGGTGCCTGGGCAACAACTCCCCCACGGTCGAGTAGTACCCCCAAGCGCACACACACACACACACACACACACACAGAAAACAGAAACTCTCTTGGCCGTGTGGTTTATGACTGCAGGAGCTCCTATTAGCAACGGCTCATAAAATCTGCAACTGTTGGTCTGTTAAACATTGCTCTGACAAGGCACACTTGTAGAAAGGTACACACATAGGACACACGCTCCTGGTTACGCAGCCATCTCCTTTTTGTAAGAAGATTTGTGCTCAGGCCAAAATATTTACAGAAGAAGAATAACTTGGAGACAGTAAAAATCACTCAAACAGTGCAGAGATTACTTCCCTTATTCAGTAAATATTATTTTCTCTTTCTAGTAACCAGTTTATTTTTCAGTTATTCTGAATCCAGAGATAACACAAGTCATTATATTTCAGTTACATATACATCAAAATTGTTGTCGCTTCATTTTCTTTAATAAAAGATTTATATAAGAAAGAAAAAAAAAGTTCTATTAGTTATTTGTTTATAAATTAATTTTCAGCAAATTAACATGAATGCATTTATACAACTGAAGCGTACATTTACATTTATTCTTCAACAGTGTAAATGAAGATATTTTTTAAGACGGCATCTCAAGTAACATAAATGTATGAATTGCTCTCTAAATGTGGAATAAAGCTGGGCACGTCGTCTGATCAAAAGGAGGCATGATGCAATGAAACTAGGTACACAAATCTAATTCTGCATCTTCTTTCGAGGTATATAAATTCACTCCAGCGTGTCACTCCAGCGTGCATTGCCAAAGTGTTGAAGAATCACAGTTGAGTCCCGGTGGGATTGCAGTGTGTCACCCTGCCAAATGTTTGTGCCAAACTCTGCATATTGAGCTACACAGCCTGTCAGCCTGCAGTCATTGTGCAGGGCTTGTCCTCCCTTCTGTTAATGGCTTTATCTCACTCACTCTGGTGAATGAGAATGTCACCCGTTCAATTAGGAACGGGATAAAGATTGTGTGTGTGTGTGTGTGTGTGTGTGTGTGTGTGTACTTGTGTTTTTCTCTGTGTGTGCAAAATGTGCAGTGGTCCTTGGATTTCAAGTAGGTTCAAAGTGCTCAAACTGCACTATCTTTACTACTATTGAAAGGTCATCTCTACTCTCTCTTTGTATGTGTGTGTGTGACTTAGCATGCCTGCTGTGTGGTTCTCTTTGACTCAGTGTGTGTACTGAATAAAGGGAAATGTGGCTCTTAGAGATAAGCAGCTTTTTTGAGAGCAGCCTCCTCATGTTGAACTGAGGTATGCACCTTAGGCTCCCCCGTCAAAATAAGATAACCTCTATTGATAAATAATATACTGTTCCTTCAAATTCAGGTCAACAAGCTATGATGTAACCATACCCTGTCATCTTAAGAGTAAACATATTTATATTTATCGAAATTTAATTAAAGAGGGCTTTTGGAAAAAAAGAGCAAGAGAGAAAGTAAGATTCTGTTATTGAGCGAGTATAGAAGAAAATGAAGATGCCACTTGTAATGACATGTTTATGTATACATATACAGTTGGTGACATAAAAACTGAATCAAGTGTTCAATAAAAGCTTTGGTACAGCTAGCTATGGGTGGGAATCATAGGTTATTAACTTCTGCTCAACTTGTGTCATAACGGCCACCGTGTTAAGTCATAAAGTGATGACATGGTGAGTCAAACTGGCGGAGAACTCTGTTCAGAGTCCTGTATTTTATATATTTATGATATGTCGCACCAGAGATGCAAAAATTGTATCACACAAGTCAGAAAGAAGATCTGTTACCATGTCGATATTTTGTCCAACCCCT
This sequence comes from Labrus mixtus, assembly GCF_963584025.1. Lineage (NCBI taxonomy): Eukaryota > Metazoa > Chordata > Actinopteri > Labriformes > Labridae > Labrus > Labrus mixtus. The sequence continues at coordinate 13,526,345 of NC_083628.1, read as the reverse complement.
ACTGCTAGCCATAAAGGAATAACTAATGTGAAAGAACTTATCATGAAAAGTATTTTAATCTTCATGTCTTCTGTTATACAGCTATTTCTGGTATTAATTATACATTTGCCCTCAAGAATGACATCATGTGTGCTTTGATAATAAATGATAATGCATTGTTAATGTCATTAAACTAACAAAGGGTTATCTCATCATCTGCTCGGTGCACGAACACTGAACGCACGTCCCGGTTGCATCAGTTCATCCAAATGATATTAGTTAAAACTTAATGGTCAGATGTTTTAATCATCACTAACGTAACAAAGTGCTTTCAATTAACCATTTAGCTGCATTAACAGCCTCCCACTGCGGTGCTGTGACATGTGAAGAGAACAGCTGATGCTCACATTATTAGATGTTTGTATATGAGTGTGCGTTCACACATTGGCCCATCTGGGTGGTATTAATTGCAGTGTGAGAGTCACAAAAGCCGCAGTTACACCTGGTGCTCTCTATCACATGCTTAGCTGTTAATTTTATCTATGAATTCAGCTTCCTCTTCTGAAACCATTTAATGAAGATTCTGCACGCCCTCCAAAGCCCCTTCTATGCTTTTCTTTCTTTTCCCCTTGGCATCTCAGACATCCTCTTTTCTTTTTCTTTTTTTGTTAACCCCGTCTGATGCCTCTCACCTGATTTCTTCCTTCTGTGGTTGGATTCCTCTTTAAACTTCACAAACAGTATGAAGCAAACTAGAGGGACAGAAGAACTGAAAGATCAGATTGAATAAGCAGGTGGAGAAAATGATGAATTTTAATATCAGGGTCACTGTATTGAGAATTAATTTCTTCAAGTCCTGTCTGCATTAAAGCGAACACACAAAAAGCTGCTTGTGCAATAAATGGTGTTTTTGTCTTTAGTTAGCTTCATTAGTTAGTAGAATACAAAGCTTGATTTGATGGATTAAAAACCAATCTGCTGTTGAAAACCTGTCGCCGGTTTGAAATCAGACGAGGAGGATAACCTTCTGTTATTTTCTCATCCTTCTACCAATTCCAGAGGTCCTTCCGTTCCTTCAGCAACGATGACCGCCATGTCATGGCGAAGCACTCCACCATCTACCCCTCCTCTCAGGAGCTGGAGGCTGTGCAGACACTGGTGTCCACTGTGGAGTGTGCCCTCAAACACGTCTCTGATTCGCTGGATCAGAGTAACAGCGACAATATCAGCCAGGTCGACAGCCAACCGGCAGACGGCACAGAGGAGGACGACCATGGAGATGAGCCCAGTGACAAAACTGAGGATTCGGCTGCAAGCTACAGGTGAGAGTATGGTAGGGCAGAGTAGAGCTGCAGATAAACAAAAAGTTGTTTTCTTTTTTAATGAATCAATAAAATTGTAGAAATGTGATATCATGTTAGAAATTGCATCCTCTAACTTCATTAATCTGACCAAAAATGCTAAATTATTTTTGACGTTTCTTACTTTTTCCTTTAAAGGCTTTATATGCGCTGCATTGCTGTGTTAGCATGCTAATGCTAGCGATCTTTATTATGCTCGTATCTTCACACTGCATGTAAATTTACTCGAAATGAGCGTGATCTAGAAACGCAGTTAAGCAGTGAGTACAGTATGTTATTCTTCTGATCTCTAGTCCCTCAATTAAACAACTTTTGTACGCGAGGGGATGAGCCGGCCAGCTGTCCGGGCGATGTAAACAAACTGAAGATAGGACTCGGAAAGCATCACAGACAGCGGGACTCGGGTGTTACACCCATTGTAGACAGTCATGACTCACAGAGTTATTTTCAGAGGATATACTTGATTTCTATTATATTTAAGTGTGAAAAATCACATATAAAGCCTTTAAGAACGTTGTGGCAGGGTAACAAACTTTAGCCACTTTACAGTTTCTGTCTCAGTCTACATGATTCTTCATGAGTCTTTTTAGTAAGGGTTCACTTCTTCCCATTAAAGTCTTGAATTGCCTTGTCTTATCTTATTTAACCGTCTTGGCATCTTATTTAACCGTCTTGGCACCTTGTAGTTTCCTTTTTTAATCACACAGCGTTTTCCAAAGATTACATTAAATATTGATACACATTAAAATACTTGTTTTACCCTGACTCCCTGAGAGCACAGAATAGATTTCTATTTAATAAGTGAAGTAACATCAAAATGTTCAGTCTCAAATTTAAATGAAATTTTCCTTACAGATTAAAAAAAAGCCCATAACCTTATCTCTCATTGATCATTTTTACTTTTAAAACAGGGAGTCCAGCTGCGGTGGCATGCTGTGTGGCGTGATGAGGATTGGCCTGGTGGCCAAAGGCCTCCTGATCAAAGGCGACATGGACCTAGAGCTTGTGCTGATGTGTAGAGACAAACCCACACAGACACTGCTGGACACTGTCTGTCACAATTTACCCACACAGATCGAGGTAAGACACACACATACACACGCATGCTTGGAGAAACTTCTAGCCTGCATCTATTGTTTTCTCTTTCCCAGTCACAAACCTACTGCTGACAAACACACAATTGAATCTAAGTGGTTTTATTAAAGCGTCAGTGACTTAATCCAAGAAAGTTATATTTTGATTGAAACATCCTCCCCAGTGTTCAAGATTGAATTTCTTAGTTCAGATCACAATTTATGAGCCCCTGTCTAAATGTGCACTTCCTCCCTGCTATGACCTCATATTTAAGTTTGTGTGTAGGTGTAGAAAAGAAGCACAGAAGGTGGGTAACAAGTAGACGTGAAGTAACAACAATATTAAGTGAGAAGTCGAGAGGTGTTTTAATGAGTTGTGATACAGCGTCGCATCACTTCCTCAGTGTCATGTTTCTACATTAACGAGTCACTAATCTAAGAGAAGAGCTGGAAAAGTATTTAACATCAACAAACTAACAGGCAAAAACTCCCCAATCTGGCCTCCTGGAGCTGAAATTATTCAATGAATAAATTCTGCTCTTATGCCTCCTCCCTGCTCGTTCTCTTTAGCTGTTAAGTGGTGTGAGAGGTAGACTGACCGGGAGAGTGTGTGTGTGTGTGTGTGTGTGTGTGTGTGTGTGTGTGTGTGTGTGTGTGTGTGTGTGTGTGTGTGTGTGTGTGTGTGTGTGTGTGTGTGTGTGTGTGTGTGTGTGTGTGTGTGTGTGTGTGTGTGTGTGTGTGTGTGTGTGTGTGTGTGTGTGTGTGTGTGTGTGTGTGTGTGTGTGTGTGTGTGTGTGTGTGTGTGTGTGTGTGTGTGTGTGTGTGTGTGTGTGTGTGTGTGTGTGTGTGTGTGTGTGTGTGTGTGTGTGTGTGTGTGTGTGTGTGTGTGTGTGTGTGTGTGTGTGTGTGTGTGTGTGTGTGTGTGTGTGTGTGTGTGTGTGTGTGTGTGTGTGTGTGTGTGTGTGTGTGTGTGTGTGTGTGTGTGTGTGTGTGTGTGTGTGTGTGTGTGTGTGTGTGTGTGTGTGTGTGTGTGTGTGTGTGTGTGTGTGTGTGGGCAGGAAGGTAATCTCATGTCTCGGGCCAGTGACCAAAGATTCAGATTTTCTCATCAGACCCAAATGGGATGTAGATGGGCCCTGTGCGAGTCGCTGCACATTGAAGCTGTGTCAGAAACACCCTGACACAAACTCGCCCACCCATGTTTTTGTTACTTAAGAGCACATTTCCCTGACTAATATTCATTTCTTTATTCTTATGCTCTACCTAACCATAAAGGCTACATAACTTCAGTGTTTACTGCTGTTCTTGATTTTATGTCATTTTATATTTGCTTGTTGTGTTAATGTGTGTGTTTGATTAAGCATTAGTGGACGAGGATGTAGTTTGTTGTTGCAAAATGATTTTTTGCTGCTGTTGCATGAATGTTCTAAGCAGCTGTTATCCCATTTATGTTTGTATAAATGCACAGAAGCGCTTAAACATACGAGTGTGTCGTGTAGCAAATGTGGCCACTGTGTGTGCTGACATGAATTCATTTACATCAGTAATCATCGGTCCTGACTGCAGAGGTCAGCAGTAATTGATTCCTCCAGAATGTGGGCTGAATGAAGAAGCACGGTGCACACACAGATGGGCAGTTTTACAAATGGATATCAGACCATAAGAAACAACAGATAGAGAAATGTAAACACAAAGAAATATACCTGCATAGACAAGAGCGTGAACCAGTTGTATTTCATCAAACGATCATCATCATCATCCTCTTTTTCCTCAAATGTTCATTTTTCTTTATCTCAGCTTTTCATAACTTGTTTGCTAATAAAATGTTATCCATGTTAATAGTGTGCTATTAGACCTACTTAGTTGAAAACCTCTGTCTGTCAAATTAGGGATATTTTCTGTTCGATATCCATTCAAGAATTTGGTTTACTTCCCCAAGAGAAAAAGAGTTGACTTAATGTTAGTCTACAGCATCACAGCTTTTCTCACATTTAAAATTCTGCTTTAGTTCAGGATATTTGCAACATTCATATGGCCAAAAATAGCCCTGTTTGAAAGAGTCTCCAGAAACTATCTACAGGACTGAAAAGTCCTCCAAATGTTCTCTCATGGACATTAATATTACTAACTTCCTGTCATACTTGGTGGTGTTGTTGCCGCAGCAGGCTTAGATATATTACGCCTCTGTGTCATGTTGTGACCTTGGCCTCTGACCACCCAGTTGTGTCTGTTTGACACATGACAGAAGCTGACAGAAGAGAAATACGAGGTCACAAGCTCCTTGCCCGAGGCGGCCATCTTGGTAAGAACTACAACAGAGCCCAAACTCACACTGAAAATTACCCTCACCTCGCCGATCATGAGGGAAGATGAAGAAGAAGAAGAGGAGGAGGAGGAGGAGGAGGAGGAGGAAGAAGAGGAGGAGCAGTTGGAGAATGGGGATGGGGCAGAGGAGGTGGCAGAGGAAGAGGAGGGGGCAGAGGAAGAGGCGGAGGAGGTCCAGGATGAAGAGGAGGAGCAGGAGAAGAAGAGCGGGCGAGGTAGGAAAACAAAAATGGGAAGCACACAAGTTGTAGGTTTTCCTTCTTTTTCAGTCCTTACAATGCACACACACAAACACACTCATATAGATTTTCTGCTTTATTTTGTCCATCATAGAAGCGTTTTGACCTCATTAACTGATGCTGATATAGACTAATGCCAGAGCTGACACACGAGAACCGCATACTAAACTGGAATTCAGTCTAATAACAATCTTCTCTCCCCATCCCCCCAGTTTTCATTGGTAGCAGAAACTGGTTATAATTGGTTGTGGGAGGTGGGACTGTAGAGCAAGGCCAGCAGGTCAGGGAAATCAATAACTGAGCTGTAGTAAGCTGTCCATCCATCCTATGGCTCCCATCCAACTAGGCACTCAGGTCTCGCAGAGGGATGAGAGATAGCACCAAGGTTAGCCATACATCATAGCAGACCGCCTGTATTTTATGTCACACACCTAGCAGAACACACACACACACACACACAGTAGTATTTTTCCCCCTGAAGATAGAGATACCTGTCACTTTCGGTGTCTAATTGCTCGGATTTTATCTGGCAGCTAAGGAGGTTGAGGGATGTGAGCCTGTCTGTCTAATAGGGTCACATCTTTAAAGGAAGGGTCTGACACTGTGATACATTAACACCGGCATTTGAAGGCACAAATAGCAGTGGTGTTATCCAGTGTCAGCACCTCTTCTAGCTCTCTTAAACCATTAGCAATATTCACATGGTGGCCATTCTCCTCCGAAACTACACTCTCTGATGCTGTCATGAAGTCCAACTGCTTTATTCAAAGGTGTTATATATGTAGGGAAACTGAAAATGTCATTTTAACAGATGATTGTTTAATTGATCAGCCCCCTGAAAAGTAAATGATGAATGAAAATCTGGAGTATTAGCAGGCCACATGTCGTGTAAAAATACAACATCAACATATTTATTAGACCAGCTGAGGGGTTATCAAATATATTTTCAAATTTTTTTTATATATTTTTTTTTATACCTGATCTCCCTCTGAGTTTAATTTCCTATTGTCTTAACTTCTTAACTTTTGAGTTTTAGATTCATCACAAAGTTGTATATTTACACTTGTCATATTCTCAAATTTTTTTGGACAACCTGTAACACAGCAGTAGGACATAATGGCAGCATTTGAGCTCTGTTTCCTGAGAGTGAGGTCAAAAATGGCTGCCTCATGACTATGGTGATATGCCCTGGCCTGTTCAAAACCTTTTAAGCAATGTGTAGGTGACATATTTCTGAAAGACTCCGAAGGTTTTGCACAAAACATGCAAAACACATTTAATGATAATAAAAGCTGTGCGCACAATGTTTCCATAAGCTCTGGCCGATACGAAGGAAATAAGTATTTCATGCAGGGATTTTATTTTACTCCCATACAGCTTGTTGACCGAGTAAGTGAGGCTGCTCTGAGTGAGAAAACGATAGCAATGAGATTTTTAAATCAGACTTAAGGAGCAGACACCGTAAGTAACACTGAAGCAGATTATGATTTTAAAAAGAGCGTTTGAGGAAACAGCAGAGAGACTTTAATGATCCACTAGCAGCAGAACGGTTCCACATGCTCGCTGCGGTCACTCTGAGAGACCTTTTAGATTAACCAAAACATCACCCTGAATGAGGAATATATAGGAACATAAGTCAGGGGAGGAACATGATAATGTGCGATAGATGTTCTTGTGCTGCTGCCACACATTAAACACATCAGACACATCAGTCTACTTAGTTCCTCTTGAGGGAAGTAATATCGTTTTACTGGAGAGTGATAGAAAAAAATATTTACCTAGTTCTGTTTACTTTAAGACCCAAAAGGCTCTTTAGTGTGTTTTATTTCACACTCACACAGATCCCTCTTTAGAAACCCCATGTGGCCGCTCCCATTCACACACAGTTTGATTCAGCTTGCCCTCCATACCAGAGACTTTGTAGCAGAATGGTTGAGAGTGTAGTAACTCCACCAGCTCAGTGTGTTGGGCGGTATGAATCAAACCCTCACATAGAAAAGCTGAAGAGTGCTCCTCTTTTACCAACCACAATGCTCTGTCTGAACCCTGCCTTGACCCATCCTGTGTTGTGTTTGTCCTCAACGGGGTCAAACTATCTTAGATTCCTCTTTTCTTTTCATTTTTTTTAGATCTACTTTAGGAGCGCTTGATTCTGTGTTCGCCCCCGACAGGAATTGTTTTCTCTGCACTGTTTCTCTATGAGTCTGTGAAAATCAAGTGCACCTTAAGTAATCCAGAAGGCAAATAAACACCTATTTTGACTCCTGCCTGGTGCAGACTGGATCAAAATATATGAAATCCTCTTCAAATACATGAAGGAGAGATTGATTTACCCTGCTGGGCATAGTGAAATGTGTGCATCCCAACAACGCACATTAAATCAAACACTCCTTAAGTATTTGGATGGTGTATGTTTGTGGGGGGCTTTCCATCCCACAAAGTTGTTTCTTTCTTTGTAAACTTGAATGCTCTCCCATTAAGTCAGTGACTTGGATAGATTTCAGCTATTTAACTACTGTTGAAAAGTTTGTGCAATTTTCAACATGTGAGTATACATGGGGCAGGGCATCCTGGGTATTTAGAGTGTTTAGGATGCCAACATGTAATGCATTTAACACATGTTAGTTTGAGCACGCTGTTGAAAATGACAACATGAAGAGAGCGAGGATGTTTTATTGAGCATTCATAATGGGAGAGAAGCAACTTTATGGCATGAAAAGCACCTTGTATGTAACCAAAATATCCATGCATGTGTGTGTGTATGTGTGCATTCACTCACAGGTGAAGTGTGTGTCTGCGTACATTCACACACGCAAAAACAAATTCAAACACACACACTCAGACCTGACGTGTGTGCGTTTCATCTTCTCTATATTGGGTTGTTATTGTTTTGTGGCAGTGTTGGGTGCTGCTGCGCACAGAGTGGAGGCTGAGGAGGAGGAGGAGGAGGGGGAGGTGCTGGATAGACACAGATGTCTGTTGGCCCTGGCAGCGCTGCGACACGCCAAGTGGTTCCAGGTCGGCACCCACTCACTTCCTGTCTTCCTGCCTGATGCTTATTGTAGCCTGACGATTTTAGCCCAGGGGGAAACACTCACCGCCAGTTAATGCATTGGTGCTTAGTTTGCCCACCCAGTTTACATTAACCAGGATTAGATATAAGTATAGAACCATCGTTATAATTTCACTACTACAATTATCCTTAATTGTTATAGAATTAAAGACAATATGACCAATATGGTAATTTTTTTAGCACAAAAAAATTCAAATATTAAACAATGGTTTCAACAATTTTGTAGATTTGCTCAATCTTATAGATTTTGGTAAAAGTAGATTTTTGTAGTAATACCTGTGTATCTATATAAAGTGTTATTTAGCACCAACTGTTTATGAACTGAAAAACCAGTTGAGTTTTAAAAGGATCGTAAGGCTACAAAAGCAGTGGTTTATACTTGTTTTTATTTTTGCTATCATGTGAACCTGCCTGCTCTGTAAAGTATGTCAATGCTTCCCCTTTGATTCCCCTCCCATACCCTTCCCCATCTATCTACCCACTCACTTAACTTACTGACGAAAAAAAGTACAGAGTTACAAAAACAAAGTTCAGACTGTATACGTTTTCTAGAAAAAAAGATAAACAGAGTTAGTCATTTTCCATAAAACCTGTTTTGTAAACTAAATTCAAAATGTTTAAATCATGATATTCATTCTCTCTGGGAGCTCATGAAGAATATTAGACAGAGGCAATCACCTCATTATGTGGCTTAGTGGTGTTCTGCAGGTTGTTATCTGCATGTCTTTGCACAAATACCACTCCTCTTGTGCTCAATTTATCCTCTTCCTCTCTCTCTTTTTCTTTCTTTCTTCATTCATTTGTCCATCGCGCCATCTTCCTACCTTCTCCATCCCTCTACATCTCTCAGGCTCGAGTGAATGGACTCAAGTCCTGCGTTATTGTTCTCAGGATACTTAGAGACATGTGCAATAGACACCCTGTATGGGAACCTCTCAAGGGATGGGTGAGTCTTTTTGCTGGAAATAATCAGCTCCCTTGAACTTTAATGCATTTTTATGCTTTGTATTTTCTGAATAGACACGAAATACCCTCATTCTCCCTGCTGTAATGAGGGGTTCGTTTTTCTGTTGGATTTTGAAGAAATGTGCTCTAATGTCTGCATAAATGAACTCTGTATTACATAATACTTGTATGCTAAGGAATCGGATGCACAGCAGAATATAGAGCCTCATTAAGATATGATTGAAGGTCATGCTGGTTTTCTTGGTCAAGAATTTGGTTTTAAATTTGCATGTTCGACTCTGTTTCTGTATGTGTGTGTTCTTGCAGCCTTTAGAGCTTGTCTGCGAGAAGGCAATTGCCACCTGTAACAGACCTCTGGGGGCGGGAGAAGCCCTGCGTCGAGTCATGGAGTGTCTGGCCTCAGGCATACTCCTACCAGGTACAGATTCATGTTGAACGGATGCATGAATATTTAAAATAATTGGCACTTCCTGTGAATGACACAAGGAAACATGTTAAATTCAGGCTGATGAGATACGTCAATGGACATTTTTGAGCCTCTCTAAGAGAGGTCGATAACCAATGACACAGAGGAGCACAGCTGTCTGAGGAAAGACATTGTTATGGAAGAATCTGAATTAGGATCATTTGAAACTTTGTGAATCCCTGGGGAAGAAAAACTGTCCAAAAGTGTGTAAAATGTGAGTTTCTTTTGACTAAATTAGAAAATTGCAGATTGGATGCAAAAGCCTGACTTCTGACAGCAGACAATTTTTCAATATTTTGAAAAAAGAAAAAAGGTAAATTCATTAAACAAAACAAATTTTAGAAAATTGACAAGGCAAAAGTGTGTTCCAACATCTTTGACAAGATTAGAGTCTTTTTACACATTTACAGTTCAAATTTAGCAACTCGTCTGACAATTTATCGCTACTGTTGTACTTTTAAGTTGTTGGGATTTCCAGTCAGTGAAGCATAATTAGATGTCGCTGAGTGGCCGTGTCAGTACACACACACACTAAAAGTGACAACACCTGACTTTGTGTTTATGTGGGCATGTGTGTCATCTCCTCTTGCTCCCCAGGTGGTCCAGGTTTGCATGACCCATGTGAGAAAGAGCCAACAAACACACTATCAAACATGACCGACCAGCAGGCAGAGGCCATTACCTACAGCGCACAGGTACTTGCACACACACACACACACACACACACACACACACACACACACACATTAGCTTAAAGACACAGTTGTTATCACCCAGCTGTTACCGCCCTGAGCTGTCAGTGTATGGAAATCAGTAACAACACGCCCATTACCAGACAGAACGAGCCTATCACCACCTCAACCACACGATGCACACACAAATACACAAACACACAGGTGTGAGCGTGCATGTGTCTCCTGAAATAGCCGTGTGCTGCTGCATGTTAATGATCAGTGTGGGAACCTATTTCCATTGCAAGCCATAAATCCATCTCTTGACACCCCCGAGGACAGTATTTGTGTGCGTATATGCTGTCATGTCCTTCCTCACACACACACACACAAACGCACACACAAACACATACTAGACTGAGCAGGGCAGCCTCTGAGACGCATGGCTTAGTGAATCCTGCCGACCATTCCCTTTGAAGGCAGCTTGAACATGGCTGGAATGTCAATAGGGATAATTGTATTGGAGCAGATACAAGAGCAGATAGGAGAGAAGGAGCTGTTCTGTCAATGAGCTACACAGTCTCATGAATATCCGACACTCTACCTCCCTAATGGATTTATATTAGCAGAGCAGCTTGGTGTGCAATTCAGGTTATCTTTCTGATTATTTGGTTGGATTTGGGGTGTGTACGGAGGATGGAGAACGATTAAATAACACCCCTACATACTGGTCAGCCTATCTGCTCATGTTATTCCTATTACAAGAAAACCCATGATTGTGTCAAAGCAGATTGCATTCTGCCTTTTTTTGCTGTCAACACAGCAGTTGAAACACTAGTGGACAATTGCACTCAGACTACAAACAAACACCAAAACCTGGTCCCTCTCCTAAAGATTCTTGATTTCTATGCTATATCTGTCAGAAGTTACTTTTCAATGTTGGATATTGAGTGCAGACTGCAGGGCATTCACTTTCAGTACTAATCAGAGTGTAAAGATTGCATTGGCCCCTTTAAGACTTTCATTAATAAGTGAGTCAGCTTGAGCGTGGAGTGCTTTAGGACAATGTTTGGAATTCATTTCCAGAGCTGTGGCTTGAGATTTGATTTATTTATTTTTGAGGGTGTTTCGGAAACTCACAGTTGAGAGTATGATAGTACTCGCCAGTAACAGTCTATAAAATGCAATAAAGAAATGTGACATGAGATCCCAAATGAACTTAAATGAAATGCTACTTATTGCTAGATAAGGTCTTTAGAAGTACAAAAACGCTTATAATTTTTCTCTGTTTATGTCCATAATCTAAATACATGTTTAATTATTCTTCCCATCTTCTGTTTTTTCCTCTATCTATGTGCATGCTTTTAACAGCACTCCCTCAGACTCATGGCATTTGGACAGATGTACAAGGTGTTGGAGATGGATCCTCTTCCCTCAAATAAACCATCACAGAAATACCCCTGGTCGGATAAAGAAGGTGTGTGTACCTGTGCGTTTATGCCATCTACCTCAGCCTGTGCATATCTTTCTTCCATCTGGTATATCCTCTACATGTCGGTCTTTTCTTATCAGGGTTTCATTCATTTCTCACCCTGCTTCTTAAACTGTCTGTGAAGCTTGTCTGATGGTCTGTCTGCCCTTTTCTTACATGAAACATTCTGTTGAGTCTTCATGTGGTCATGCAGAGGGTGATTGTGCATAGTTCAGACTCACACATAACATGACCTTTCTGAATGATTCTGAGTGTTTTTTCCCCCTACACAGCAGCACTGGTTGCACTGTAAATATTCCTGTTGTGAAGCATCACAAAAATACAAATAAGCTTGAGATTTGGTGTACCAGAAACAAAATGTCGAAACCTTGCAGGAGTTTCATGCATGAATGTTTCTGCCATGTTTCACAAGTGAGAGTTGGCAAGTTTTCAAAGCGACTTTCGACTCGAGCCTTTTCATGCCTCATGAAGCCGCCATGGAAAGTTGCCAGAGCATTTGCAGATTAAGGTGCATGTAGGCCGTCTGCTCTGCTGATCATGTCTGTGAGTTTATTCCTCTAATGGACCCCAAAAATTATAGTTGTTGTTACTGAGGTAACAACTAATGGGGATCTTATCTTAATAAATAAAGAAACACTTGTATTCACAAATTGCTAGTTTTGTGCCATCCTTCTCTGTCACACACCTGAGTGCCTTTGGGTGTTCATACCAATAGCTCTCATAATAAGAGATTGATTAGTAATTCTCTGCATGTTCGTTTCCTCTAGGCTTAGGTCTGAAGAGGCCGTACGAGGATGGAACGATGGATGACAAGGACCTCATCAAGAAGATGAAGAGGAATCTGAGGAAAGGTACGAAAAAACAAACAGAAAACACTGGTGTAGGGTTATAATTAATTTTTTCAATGCAAATCATTTTAAGCGTTGTTGTTTTATAAATAAATGTGACATTGAAACATGGTCCAACAAAGTAATGCAATGCATGCAGATGTGTCACTCTTTCTCTTCCCCCATGTCTACCTCTCTTTCTTCCACTTGCCTTTCATTCCATGGAGGCAGATCAATAGTATCGATTGCTAACATTTTAGTAGGCCACCGAACCATCCCCAGCTCTTTCTTCGTTCACAAGCAGAAGATAAACCACGACTAATGGTGACAGAGCAGCAGCTTTTAAATATTGGCAAACAAGAGGATAGTGATTGAAAGAGAAGGAAAATAGAGAAGCGCCTTAATTCTTCAAGGGATTGTGCTGAGACCCTCAAGAAAATATGATTGACTTCATACTGTCTCTCTGAAGTGGCCCAATATGTCAAATTCTGCCTGGATAATTGATACATCACCTTAAATCCTTTATTAAATATATCCTAATCTGCTTTTCTTCCCCCCCATTTGTTTGCATTAGTTCTGGACAGTAAAGCCATAGACTCCAACCAGCCAATGAACGCCCTGATGCGATTGAACCAGATCCGGCCGGGGCTGCAGTATCGCCTGCTGTCCCAGTCGGGCCCGGTTCACGCACCTGTCTTCACCATGTCTGTGGATCTGGATGGAACCATTTATGAAGCATCTGGATCCTCGAAGAAGACCGCCAAGCTGCACGTCGCCGTCAAGGTGGGAAAGAAAATGAACCTGGTGATAATTCAGAATTAAAAAAGAGATGATTTCCTTTTTTTGGCTACCTGGTCTTCTAAGATTCATCTGTGTCCAAACCTGTGTGTATCTATAAATATGTATGTCTGCCTATTGGTTTCTGTGTGTGTGTAAGGAGGGATGGATGGAGGTGGGCAAATCCATGTAATCCCTAAGTGGTTGTGAACAAAGAGGCTCTCTAGAGCACAGAGCCGAGATAATCCGCTATCGGCTCTATTCCCATAAAAGGCTCTTTCTCCCCATCTCTCCTACCTTTTCTTTACTCCTCACCACTCACTTTCTTTCTTTCACCTTTTGTCCTTCTTTCACCTTTTACCCTTCTTGCTGTCCGTTTCTCTCTTCCTCGCTCACTGTAGTCGCAGCTTCAGCAGCTGTAACACAATCCCACAATGTGTTCGAATGAATTGTCCTTCTTCCTTTTCTTCTGCTTGTGTATTGTTCTGAATCACTTTTCTGTCTAGTGTACTTTTAAAGAATAACATTGGACTCGTGAATCTATGCAGCCTTGTGCTGAAATGGTTTTATTCTAACTATACAGGGAGTTAGATTAAACCCAGTCACGCTGTGGTGTCGCTTTTTGTTATGTTATGTAGTATTAATGTGGTGGAGGGTTGTTAGACTAGCTAATTTACCATTGTATATTTTTCCCTTCATGCACTGCGTTACATTCTTTATGACCTGGCAGGTCTATGACTACCATATAATTTGTTTCAACAGACTCATCACACAAACTGACCTAAATGTATCATTTGGAATTTCCTGTATCAAATTGGCCTTAAATCATTTTATGTGCTTTTCTAAATAATTAGTTTTAATGTTACATGTTTTAAGGACACTGTCATTCAACTAGCTAAATACTATACACTAATAACAAAAAAAAAATCTCCACACTTCTGTGATAGAAAATATTACAAGAACACTGCTAAATCTTCTACCATCATCTTTTACCATCGTGTATATTTCAGATTAGCGTCTGTTTGTTGTTTTATGTTTAAGTCCCTGAAACAGTGACTGTCACTAATTGAGGACACATAACATTCAGGAGATGTAGGTCGAGGAAAATAGCCAGATATTCCTGATCATTAGGTCACTTTGGACTTTCAAATGAGATGTAACAACACGTTGAAAATCTACTTATTCATTTAAACGTGAACAATAGCAAAAATGCAGGATTTGTTGGTTTCTTCATCAGGGCAACTATCAAAGCAAATGAATATGTCCTGTGTCCTCCAAACTCATTTTTCCTTCATCATGATCCTACCTCTCCAGGTTCTTCAGGCGATGGGCTACCCAACAGGTTTCGACTCAGACCTGGACCCCATGAGTTCGGATGAGAAGTCGGACGGTGAGGGGAAGAGCGAGACGTCATCACATCACAGCAATAACCAGACACACTCCACAGATGGCTCCAACACACTGGAGGTGAAACATCCACTAATGCACAAATCCATACACTCAGTCATGTTAAAAAATACAAAAGTTTGTTGACATAAAAGTTCTTCAAACGTAGGTGAATAAGCTTGTGCATCATGCTTCTTTTCTAAACTGCGTTGCTTTCTCGTAAAGCTATGAAGTGGCTGTTGATCTACATGACTTTTATTTCACTCCCCAGGTTCGAACTCAGGGTCCCATTCTGACAGCGAGTGGAAAGAATCCGGTCATGGAGCTAAACGAAAAGAGACGAGGACTAAAGTATGAACTCATCTCTGAAAGTGGAGGCAGCCACGACAAACGCTTTGTTATGGAGGTGAGCGCTCTGTGTACTGACGGATAAAGATGATAAAACAAGAGTGTGCATTTTAGACACCTTTAAACCCCTAACCAGAAAAATGACACATACGGAGAAAAAGCCACACCGCCACACATTGAACAACAGGCTGATCTCTGGTACAGTCAATCAGTCAGCTCGGTTCTTAGAGCTGTTATTCTCTGTGGGGTGTGTTGTTTTCCGACATGCCTGGCTGCTCCATCGCTCTGCTGATTGATTAGCAGGCCTGCCTGACAGCGGGGCTTCTCTAAATAAGCCATCCTGTTCAGCCAGACTCGCCGGCTGAGTTACTGATAACTGATAAGTGTGTTTTTGTGTGTGGTGTGTGTGCGCATGTTAGGTGGAGGTCGATGGGCAGAAGTTTCGTGGGGCGGGCCCCAATAAAAAAGTAGCAAAGGCCAGTGCCGCTCTAGCAGCTCTGGAAAAACTCTTCTCTGGTCCTAATGCAGCTGCAAACAAGAAAAAGAAGATACTGCCTCAGGTAAGGAGACACACTTACAGTACACACAAGTCTAATGCATTAACACACACCGAATAAAACAAGATGGAAACAAAGCAGTCTGGAAATGTTTTCATTGAGAGCCAATCGGTAATGGCAGCAAGTTTAAATGTCTATTATCACCGGCATCACCTTTGTAGAAAAGTGCGACTATTTGCACTTTGTTCAACTAATGGTAATCAATAGCACTTCCTTTAGCAGGTGTCCAATAAGATCAATTCTTGACAGCTATCAGATCAGCACTCTTGTACTTTTGTCATTGAGGATGATCAAGTAGAAGCAGATTTCTGTTACCAATATTTCTGCAGACATCTGTTTACCTCTGTGTCTCAATTCTGTGCATCACTTACACATTATGTGTGTTACTGTGTCCAGACTAAAGGCGCTCTGGCGGCGGCTGCAGCGGCCTCAGCAGTAGCAGCTCAGGTAGCCAGAGGAAGAGGAAGAGCAGCCCTGGCAAGAGGAGCTTTCGTCAGTGCAGCCGCTCCAGGATACGTCACACCAGGTAGAGAGAGGTCTCATTCAAGAGCTTATATATAAAGCATAGCTGGTTTTATTTCAGTGCATTCTAATGCCTGCATGTTTTTAAAGAATTGTTGCTCAAAATTGAATCCTCACATAAGGAATTTCCTGAATACTGAATAGTAATCACTTACTTTTCCCACCTATCGCCACCAAGTATATCCATTCTATTCAGACAGTTGTATTTATTTATATATTCAGCACATATATTTGTGCATTGTTGGCATTTATTATTCTGTTGGCTCACTGTAAGAGTCCTGACATTTTTGTTTTCTGATAACAATAAACATCCATTCCTTTTCCCCCGCAATTTCATTAGAAATAAAACAGCCTTCAAAAATACCCTACAGAAGCATACAGGGGATAGTAGTTGGGATTCTGCATGACAGTTTAATGTGGTAAACAGTATTAACCACAGAATCGTGCTGAAAGAATCCTCACAGATTTTCTGGTAAAAGTTTTTAGCTTGTTATGAAGCTCCAACAACTCAGAACCCTGTTCTTTGAAAATGAGTGAATGGGAACTTTTTTTTAAGGTTTGTGTTTTTTTTTTCTTTCAGGAAACAGTGACGCTTCCACTGAACTCCACTGTACCTAAAACTTTCTGCTCACTTAGATAAACTCTGTGAAGATGTTGAAAAGTGCTGCTAGGAATTTGGAAAAAGTACCCAATTGAAATTGTCTGTAACCTCTTCCCTTCCCAGGCTTTGGGACACCATATGGCTACAGCCCCGCTGCAGCAGCTACCCCAGCATACGGTACGTGCTTCATGTTTGTTTTGCCTCTTACCTTCTTCTGTTAACAACAACCCCACCCCAAAACATAACTGCTAACCATCTGTGGGTACATTAATACTTCTTCAGTAGGTTTATGTTACAGCCCCAGCCCTTCCTGTCATCCCCCTTTTTCTTCACTGTCTTCCATTTTAGCTTAAACCTAGTTGGTGTATGTTTTCAAGCAAATCTGTGCTATGGCTAAATCCATCGTTTGTATCTTTAACTGCTTGCTGCTGCTCGCTCCCTCTTCGTTTATGGTTGGACCCAAACTCTGTCAAGACAGAGCTGAAATCAGTCCCATGATGTCATTGTAAAACTCTAAAATCTGTCATTATCACAATGACACACACACATCTACTTTGGCAGTCCTTGATTGGCCTCCTCTCACCGACAAAAAATGCTTTCTGGTTTTACATAAACTCTTACATACTATCTACGGCGCTGTCTTCTTCATTTCTGTTCAGATTAGCAGGACTCAATGTGTGAGTTCGTTGCTTTATTCACTATTATTTAGTGGCAATGCTGCTCCTGTCACGCTTCTGCTGCTAAGGGTTACCAAGTCCTCAGTGCACAGTGGGCACTGGGATCTCTGATACACAAACAAACACACACAGGAATAAAAGACATTTATAGGCCAAACATCATATATACCTATATGTCCCTCCGTCGCCTTAACAGACTGAGCCTTGTGAAGCGTGTGCTCAAATGTAGCATTGGGAGGCCTCTCCGTGCATCCTACAGCTCTGAGTTTGAATGGGTCTTATGTGCTAGAAGAAACTAGTCCTGGGCCCCATGCAGATGATTAGTATCCCCCCGACATCCATGCATATGAAGCATGCCTTAGTTTTTCTGTTTACGGTGGAGCTGAAACTCTGTGTTCATATGGGGTGTTTCATTTCATTAGCTGGCATCGCTCCAAGATACTTTAAAAAAAAATAACTCTGACTTCAGTGGTGATTTCTGCTTACACTCAACCAGCAATTTAAGTGACTGAGTGAATATATTTGATCAGATATATTCTGTGGGAATGATGAAGCATAAATATGAGCATCTCTGTCTCAGTACTTAACTGTACTTGTCACATATTGTGGGACAATAATTTCGAGCACAGTTAGCCTGCGCTTTCACCTGAGCTGTATCCTCCCACAGACAATATAAATGGAAATTACTTTCTTTAAACTAGAATTTAACTCAGAATTAGGGCAAGCTCACTATTTGTGTCAGCACTAAGCATGTCTGTTCAGACATGGTGTGATGGGTTTGATTATTGCTAAGTGGTCCCAAACCTTTTACCCTGTGTTAAATTTGGGGACAAACCAAACCGGTCAAAAAACCAAGAAAGGAAGTACAACATGAGAGAAATTAAAAAAATACATTTTACTCATGATAACACTGATAACTTCTCCTTTATCTCTGGAAACAAAGCTTTCATCCTTTCCCCTTCCTTTTTCTCTTTGCTCCTGCATCAGGCTGCTCTCGCTTAGAATGCATTCAAGAATACTGCTGAGTTCACTAAACACTAAAAGATTTACAGCGTAGCACAAAATATTACTTTGAAGAGCATAGATATATGTATCATAGAATGCAGAACATCCTATCACAGAAAGTAGAACAAACAACAATATATCAAAGACCATATCAAATGTTGTCGTATTTCACCAACCATCAAACATAGAAAGTTACACCATTTAACACAGAGCCTTGTACCCTAGGACATTGAAGATTATAACTTAGAACATGACAAATTATTATAGCTGCCGTAACTTTATACCACAGAACTTAATTTGAATTTAAAAATTGCTACACACTGGGGCTAAATTGTTGGCTTGTGATCACTCTTGTCTCTTCAGAAGTTGTAGAAGCAATGTTGCCATGTTCACAGATCTCAGCAAATAACTGCATGATTACAATCTATGTTTCATACAGACTAGAAAAATTAGCTGAAATTACAAAAACAAGACCCAAGTTGTACTAACCTGAACTAAACTTTGGCCTTTTGTTTTCTTCTATTTAACTCTCAAGCTCTTCCTTATCCTTTCTCTAACCACTAATGAAGAGTTTAAACACATTCACATGTGTTCTAACACACTTACACTCCCTCCTGTTTGTGTAGTGTCGGGTCATTTGTTGGACCTAGAATTAGTTTAGTGTGTAGCATAGTGAGCAGAGGAACACTTGGTTATTTGTTGCCCTGGTCTCATGCAGAGCTGTGCTCTTCTCATGTCTCCCCTCTAGGTTTGCCCAAGAGAATGCTTCTGTTGCCTGTCATGAAAGTGCCCGCCTACCCCGTCCCCCACTACCACTTCTTTTAGCAAAGGAGACACAAGCACCAGACTTATTTTTTTAAACACATACCAAACCCTTTTTCCCAAACCATACAGTTAATTTTCTATAAGGGAAACCCTGGTTTTTAGTTTTCTACTTCCTCAGTGATGGGGTGAGGTCTGAAGATGTAAGCTGAAGATTTGTAAAGGCGCTTTTTTGTTTTTATTTTGTTACTGTTCGTAAAAAAAACTTTTATGTCAATGGAAAATGCTGCAGGTTTAAAGTTCTTAAGAGATAAGCAAAAACTTGAAGGATTTGTACTGTGAATTGTGTCCTCATTCTCTAAGTGTATATCAGCCTTTTTGTTTTTTTGTGTAGGGAGAGGATTGCCTTTGCAATATGAGTCACACAACACATTCTCTGTAAAATAGTAAATAATAAAGTGAGCTGTTTGAAGGACTCATTGATAAATATTATTGTTTAAAGATGAATAAAGTTGATCTGTTATTAAAGCTGAGCACTGCCTTCTGTATATCGGAAATAAGGGATTTCACTCGGTAGATTGAATTATTAGGAGCTTTTTGGGTTAGATTTCACTTCTTACAGTAGCTTTTTCACTGTGGAATAATTTACAAATTCATTCATCATTCAATCTTCACACAGTGCTCTGACCTAAACTTAGATTTAGCTTTAGTATTCTACACTCATACATTCACACAGATTGAATTTCAATCCCTCAGATTATCTCGGTGCCTCTTGTTACATCCCTTTGACCCTTTAGCTTATGGATATTCAGAGAGACGGGGAGCAGACAAAGGATGAATTAAAAAAAAAGCTCTTGTCGGATCCTGCATCTTGTATTCAGCTGCACGATCTCATTACCTCATGTGGATTCATATTTGGCAGGTTTCCCACAGCTACCAGAGGTACCCATGTGAATTCAAATCTTACTACATGTGTGATTATGTTCGTTTTTCTATTTCATTTTTTTCCATTTCATTGCTGTTTTGTCTTTTTTAAATGTTTTACCCCCCTAAAAAAACAAGCAGCCCCTACTGAGCCACTCAAACTAGGGCTCAAACTAGTCTAAATCCTAATTTGAAACATAAAGGTTTGTTGTAAGAATAAACTACTGTGAAAATGTTTATGAAAATACAATATTATGAAGACCCTAGTTTAAAGGTCTCAAATGGAGAAAAATTAGTCGATCCCATTAAGACGGTCAATACCAGTCGAGATTGAGTCATGTTGGCCCCCCTCACACCTTCTTGGTCACCCCACCATCGAGAGATTACCCACTGATGACGTCTCCATGGTTACGGTTATGAGGCGCAGCCATTGGATGAGAGGACCCACTATTTTATCCAATGGTTGGTTAAGCTCCATCAAGTCTTTGTCAAATCTTTTGAAATTAAAAAGGTCTACTTCTATCTCGTACGATTGATCTCGATTTCTGTTTATATTTTCTGTTCTACATCTGTTCATGTTTTTTTTTTGTTCACAAAAAGCTGAAACCTTAGGGAGAGTGTATACTTTCAGAACTAACCTGTGTTTGATCTTATATTAAGTCTTTCTTTGCTGCTAGCGTCTGACACAAATTATTATTAGGCTTATCTTCAGCTTGCTACCTAATGCTAATGAGTGGAACAGCAGTAAATACAAAATATTGAAGTATTGTTTTAGGAAATACCCTTCTCCCCCTTAATGATGAGTATTTGACTAGATGTTTGATACCCTATATCCATGACTTTATGCTGAATATGAAGCTAAAGCCAGCTGTTTGTTAACCTAGCTTAGCATAAAGACTGGACGGTGCAGATGAGCAGTCATTATTTACATTTACAAGTGTAGGACATAGTTCCCCACTCCTTTTGAGCCTTTTGGTTTAGCTATGCTAACTCTCATGGCTCCAGCTTCATTTTAACCTGCCGGAACACCTCAATAGGAAGTCAATAAATGGCTCTGTAAATTAACCCTTTCATCTTAACTCGTGAACAACACCCAAGATCATTTGTGCCTCCAGGTTGGGAGTCAGTTGCTGCCCCAAGTGAAAGAGTTCAAGTAACTTACATAGATAGCCATACATTTCTATTTTCATGTCACAAATTGAAAAATATTTTTCAAGAACAGACAAACATGTTATAGATGTTGGGTTTACACAATACACTAAATAAGGCATTTAGAAAAAAAGCAGGAGACATTCTTATAACTATTTAAATTTGAATTATGCTTTTCCCTCTGACCAAAAAAATCAATACTTGTTTTATTAAATCTACTGGCCATTCCTATTACTGTTAATGGCTTTTATCTTTCCACTGGGACATTTCCGATATCGCCAAAATGTATTTTTGAATTCTTTTGAAAATACTTAAGTAACATAAAATGTTCATTCCTTGGTCCTCTAAATTGCCCCTGTATCCTGCGATTGCATTCAATCATAGTTAAATCCATATGGTTATCCAAAAAGGAAAATAAATGTATGTATGAACTCGTTTAGACATTTCTAGATCTAATATTCAGGACTTTTAGTAATCACTCCTGTCCTCTTTGCCTCTGTTCTTCATCTTCCTGCAGGCGGTCTTTTCATTGACAATCCCTTCTACCAGCCACGGACCATTGCTCCTTTTATCATCCATCTGGGTCCACAGGATCTCTTCTCTGACTTCTAGAAGCAGCAAGCTGATGGATACTTTCTCCACACTTTCCTGTCTATCATGCCGGACACGTGATTTCCTGTCTGTCCGAGGTTGCTGCCTTCTACCCAGGTGTCGGACTCTCGGATCTACAACTGTTTTGGTTTGGTCAGATCACTGTCTGATCTGCTGACCGGAGACGCATCGAGCTCCTATCTCTGTCATTTATTCTCTACTCTCGCCCAGATGCAGAGAGTAACTTTACACGAAGCAATATTCGGATTTTACGAGAAAAGTTCAGCTGCGACCGCTGTGCGAGGCTGGGCTAGTTTTTCTTATAGCAATACACGTGAACTCCTCTCTTTTGAGCTTACTTTCTTGAGAAGATGTGAATGTCCGATGGAGTTTTACCCCACACAGCATTGCAATAGCTCATTTTGATTGTATATTCATTGTATGTGTGTGTACGTGTGGCTTTAACATGACTATATACACATATATGTACGTATGGTGTATGTTTCTATAACGATGTGTTGACAATAATATTACTATATGAGGATGTATTTATGTAAATATTCTATAAAATATAACTATTGTTGGTATAAATTATTTTAGAATTATAAAGTGAAATGTAACTGTTATATCACAGTATAGCTTTCTTCCAATTTTATATACACTGAGCAATTGAAGCTAGTCCTAGAGGATGCAATATTATCTTTGGTATTCTATTAACCTGTGCTGTTAGAATAATATGCTTCCTTCTTTCCTTTCCTTTCCTTCCTGCTTTTCCTCTCTCTTTGATGTCTTTCTGAGCCTTTCTGAGTATGCTCTCTGCTGCCCGAGGTTTGTTTACATGGCCCCGGTCCAGAGGTGCTCACTACTGAACACACTCATATCCTAATCTTACACCCAATTTTCCTGTCAGAAAGCACATTTTCTATAGTCTCACTGCTGGCAGGGATTACTGTTGTTACAAAGTACTAATACAAAGTACAGTACTGTAAATGTATGATATGTGTATACTCTGATGTACGCACTCCTCCCTCCACCATCAGCACATCTTAGCGGATACACCCATCATCTCTCGGAACAAACGTCAGCTCTGTCCCGCTCGCCTTAGGGACCAAAAAGCACAGTTCATGCACACCCATTTCTGTTCCTTCTTTCTGCATAAAAAAAACACACACACACACACCCTTCCCTCCAAGGGGCACATTTCAGTGTGATGCTGCCAGACACAGAGACATCAAGAGAACCTTGAATTTGTAGTATATGTTCCTGAATTTGCGTCACATCTCAGAACTTGGTTAGAGCTTTAAGCAAGCTTTTAACATGGATAGGATGATGGAATGTACCTGATGAGTGCAGACTGATTGCTTTTCTAACTGTGTCATTATTCAGAGAGAAAAGGTTGGACGGTGCATCCAAAGTTGCAGCACCTCATGGCGCCCTGTTTTTGGTAAAGAAAGAGACACCTGTCAATCAAGTAAACACTCTCAAAGTTTGGAAGGCACAATGTCAACATTTCCACCAAGAGACACATATGACCAAGCCAGAGTTAGCTTTTGACATCAGCATACCTTGTAAGAAAGTTTACTATGTTATGAGACTGAAGTTCGTTGTTTTCTGAACATTTGAAGCATGGTGTCTGATAAAAATCTTTAATCGAACCAAAAAATCTAAAAAAAACATGTTTATTGCATATGATTAGTTGATATTTTAGTGGGACTGCTGTGGGTTAGCACATATCAAATTGGTGATTCAACTCAGAAGAGATATATTCCACTGAACTATAGCGTGCTTTACGCAAGTCTGATGTTATCTGTGAGGCTTTAGCGCCGTCGCTGACATATTTCTCACGCATGTATAAATGCATGTGGTGCTTTCACCCTGTTCATAAGTTGTTTTGTATTTTGGCCCTTTGATAGAGATGAGATGTCAGACAGCGGAGTGAAAAATCAAACAGAATGTGCATCAAAAGGCTTTGATTCTCCTCACGCTTGCCTTGATCTGGGCACCAGCTTGATCTGACATGTTTGTGCCGGCTTTGATTCAGCAAAACCGACGCCTGAGAATGAGACTGAGGGCTCACCGAGGCCCTAAAGCCAATTTTTGGAAAACAATAAGTCAAATAAGAAATGTATTGTGGAACACCACTAAGCTGCCAGTGAAGATTTCACTTGGGATGGAAAACAAGTAGCTGTGATTTCAGGATTTTTAGGTCTAAATGAAGGATGATAGGTACTTGTTTTCTAGTGGTGCTCTGTATCTTGGGGCAGTGAGGTCCCATTTATCAGTGTGTGGTCATAATTTAGGAAGAAAAATGTGTCTGTCACCTTTAACAATTGGACATATCCAGTGTGTTGTTTGACTATTTCCATGTCTTTATAGCATCATCTTCTATTCCAAGGGCAAAGTTGTTAATGAAATCTGTAACACAAAGCGCTCATGAGTTTAAAGTTTAACTGGTCCTCCTTAACCCGTTATAATACCCGCGCTGCAGCTCCAGTGTCCTTGATCAATATTTCATATTGCTAAGCTTTGTTTACAAATGAGAAAACATATCTGGCTCGTGTTGAAATGAGTAAATAAAGTGCCAGGATCATCTTTCTTCTCTAACATGGAGAGGTATTAAGATGTTCAAATGTCTTCTAGAAACTACACCCTGCTTCTTAGAAAGTCAGCTTGTTAACAATAACATGTTAACATATTTTTTTTACCTCTGAATCTTTGCAGTGAGTATCTATCTTTCTAGTTTCTGCGAAATCTCCGAGCACGTCTATCCGCCTCTAAAAGTCTTGACATTTCTGCCCTGACTTTTCATCCTCCTGTGGAATTCACATGGAGGTGAATAACTTAGAGCCTGGCCATGTGGAAACAGAGCTTCTCTATCAGCGGAGATTTTCTCCTAATTTCCCCTCTGCCCTCTGTCTCTCTCTCTCCCTGCCTCCGCCGTCTCTGTCCAGATGTCCCACATTAATAAGGCAGACAGTCATACCTCAGTGAGCAACCTTTTCATTTCCCCTTCCAACTACACAGACACGCAGGAGGAGTCACCCCGACTACTGACCCTGTCCTCTTCCCGCTCTGTTAGGCTGGATGGTCGTGTATGGAGGACGGCTGGTAGAGGGAGATTTTAGAGAAACACAGTAGGTCTAAAAGAAGGCACAGGCAGTTTGGTTGATCAGTTTAAGCGAGGGATTTGTTGTTTCCTGTTTAGGCAGTGTCAGTTTTTTTTTGTGTTTTATAGTACACAAACATTACATTTTATCACCAGAGAATCCGCCTGAGTGATGGTGTAAAAAGAGGCCATTTGCGTCCAAGTTTCTTGTTGTCTAATCAGGGTTATTGCAGGTTAAAAAATATAAATATATTTTCTTGTTCTCAGAGAGTATGTGATGATATAGAGAAATATTAAAAAACAGAGAGGAAAGAGAAACTAATGACGCTTCTTAAGAAACTGCAGAAAGAAAGAAAAGAGGATCTGCATGTTCCAGCAGTGTTTCCCATCATATTGCACCATCAGGAAGACGACAAGCCACTCTGTCAAAACAACATAAATGTGACTTCTTATTCTCCCCGGTAGAAACCAGCTCAAAGTAGCCATATTTGAAGTCTTGGACAGGAACGTTCAATGGCAAAACTTGATTTAAGAATATTCTTGTGCTGGATTCGATTGTCATTTAGTTTAGTGAAAGACGTTCTTCTCGTCCTGCTCCTCTGTTCTCCGTTATTGTCGGTTAAAAATCCCTATATCACAAGAAACAGCAGCAGCCATTGTGCTCACAGCACCCTCCCCCTCCCTGCACAAACAATGCCTCTCTTTGGGGCGATCAACAATTACACCTGTACATCTAAGAAGCACAACACACCCACACATTGTTCTCAGGGCCACCTGACACACACAACATGTATGCAAATAGACGAACACGCACACAAAAGCAAATATGTAATCACTAATGTAAATATTCCAACAATAAGATCTTAGCGCATAGAGACAGCATGACATTCTTTGCTCTGTGGTTTGTATGTTACACGCAAGACTGTACTGTATGTAGTGAAGTCACGCAGGTGGTGAAGCCATGGTTGAACTTTAGGAATTGAGCCATGAACAGAGAAAGAATATTGTCCCATCTCCATGATTAAAAAAAAAAGGAATGGAATGGATTTAGCTTATGAGATTGCTTTTTAGAGAAACAGCCGTCATCTGTGGGCAACTCAAGCTTTGCTGTCAGGAGAAAAGAAGGACGAATGCTGTCATCAAAAGACTTCTTTGGCACCAAATACTTGGAGCTTTTCACATTTTAGATGCTGCAATATGTTCACTAGTTAGAGCGTTTGCTGTGCTTTCATTGCCAGGTAAAGTAGGACTTCTAATTTGGAGATGGTTTGGACACAGTTTCCCCCCTAAAGGCTCCTCTTCATCCACCTGCCAGGTAAAAGATCCTAAACACAAAGAGAAGGAAAGATTGTTCCAGTCATGCTTTTGGGGATCCGGTGTGTTTTTTTGTGAGATGGGATTTATCCAGACACCAAAGACTCTGAAGCCTTTGTTGCACAAATCTGATGATCCCCGCAGTCTCATAAGGGAGAGACGGTGCTGCATGTGATCTGATTTTCAACGTCTAGACGGTTACAAAATGTCAGGTACAAAAAAAAATAATCCACCAATGGTTATGAAAGAAAAACTGTCTTTCTCATTCTTGTGTTGGCATAGAAAGCGTGGTTCAACATCTGGGACTACATTTATCTGGATGCAGAGTAAGAACAGACCTAGAATAAGCCGGAAAGTCCATCCGAGAGTTGAAAATAGATTCAGGATCACATTTCAACTGCTGAGGCAAAGTCAAGCTGACTAACTGCTTAACAGATCATTTTCTCCAGGGTGTGGGTGTGTGTCGAGGGGGTGGAGGGGATTCGTCTGGCAAGCACATTAACTGGAGGGAATGGGAAGAAAACACATACACACAATATTGCTATCACATTTAGCATGTTGTTGCATATTTTGTGGTCATGTTCCACTGATTGTTTAAGCCCAATATCCTCCTGATAAACGATCAAAGCATTTTGGTTGGGAATGTACACTGTTGTTCTAGTGATTGTAGAGTAGAATGTATTTACTCATAGAAAGAGTAAACTTGCTTTTTTGTAGAGAAGCATATATACAGAATATATATGGATACATACATATATATACATCTATATATCTTTTGAGCTATACTTGTGTGTGTGAAAGTTGTTTTCGGGCGCATCCCCCATATAAGAAATCCTATGTTGTGTTTTCCCCCTTTTTCATTTTTTATTTATGTTTCAACGGACGTAGCGTCTTACGAGTGACGCGTGTTTATGTTTTCCTGTAAATATGATTTTTTTATTTTATTTTTTTGACAAAAAGGGGATAAAAGAAACTGTTTTAAGGTGCTGCCAATGAAACTATAAAGTGATATCTGTCCACAGAATCTGTTTGACCCATCAAATTATCAAGGTTTTGTGAAATGTAATAATGACAGGGTGAGAGGCTGAACAGAGGCCAAACGACAAACCATGAAGGTTATTTTGAGTCGCTGTGGTAGCAACATTCATACAGTGATGATCTGTGGTCGTCACTGTTTTTCGACATAATCTATGCTTGATGAATAAATTGGAGAAAGTGCTGAATCTCTATATGTGATCCTTTTTTTTTTAATCACTCAAAACTCTGAGAAATGAATTGTGGGTAAACGTTTAACAACATAGTTGAGTAGACTGAATAAAAAAGGGACCAAAATATGTCAATGTTAAAGATAGTAGATTAATAGTGCAGACATGATGCAAAGTATAAAGAGCATTTTGTAACTGTGAAAACACTCCTCTTTCCTTTTTGCAATAGTTTCATTTCAGCTGTAATAAAGGAGGCCAGTTAAAAAAAAGGTGACATTTTATGGCAGAAAATAGCCAAAATGAAAATTAAATGAATCATGATCATGCAATATAAAAATGGAAATATTGTTGCTTGAGGTAGAACAGGACAAACTTGAATTAACAATTTAAATAAGATAATGAGTCGACGAACACTAGTGACTCTGTGAGGCGTCACTTCCCTCTCTTTGTGCTCCGTGCCAATGTTAGCATACTCACATACTCAAAATGATAATCTTGACAAGCTGAAGTTTAGTTGGTATGATGGTCACCTAAATTTAACTTAACAGTTATGGTAAGTAGTCCAGTCAAACTGATGCAATAATTGATTTGGTGTCGGCTGTTACTGAAGTCTGTGTAACAGAAGTCAGATAAAATCTCCAGACGCTCACTCAAGTTGCATCTGAGACTAATAAGAATGTAAAACATTTTGCAGGTATTTGGTCGTAAACCAAAGTAGTGGACATATACAACTGTCAATTAACAAAAGTAAAAAGTCAGGAATCTCTTGATTGTGGACCTTAATAGCGATCTGGTCTATTTAAGTTGCACCATTCAAAAATGTAAGTTTGAGCACAATATATTGGTGTGGTTTAGGATGGCACTTATCAAATGTTATAATAGTTGTACCTTAAGATTGCCACATTTGACACTTAGGAGTGATAATTCTTGTGTCATTATGTCAACCTATAATCACACAGTCAAGGTTATGGTTGATAATTGGCAGGTTTTCCTAAGAAGACTTTCAGCACATGCTGTTCAGCACCCCGAGCTGTCAGTCACATTCAGAGAAGCTCTGCTGACGGCTGAGTCTGAGTATCCAGTGACATCAACAGTCAACACCAGCAGCAAACAGCCTCTGCCGCCAATCATCCTGAAATCCAATGAGTATGTTTGTGCACGGAGAAAAAGAGGGGAATTTATCCAAGAGAAAGCAAACAAAACCAAGAAGGTGAGGATTAAACTCTCCAGATGACAGTTATCCAGAAAAATGACTCTACTGAAAAGATGTGGATTCTTTAATGTATCAAATGTTGCTGGTTTCCTTTTTTGCTGAAAGCTTACCTTCTATAGAAATACAGGTAGATAGAAGTGTCAAAACATCTGAATGCTATCCTATTTTTACATGCCAACAACCATGGCTATTTTAAATCTAAAATACAGCAAAACAAAAATCCTCAGCAAGAATGTTTTTTACGGCAATAAAGAGCTTGAAGTGCCAAGAAAGCGTGTAGTCGAGGAGGATAATTGTTCATTCTGTCAGGATGAGACATGAACAAGCAAAAATATCAGATCACGGTCTGATGATAAAACTTGGCTGTGTGCCTCTCCTCACGTCCCCTGATCTCACAGTTATGTACACACTAATCTGGAAAACTAATAAGACACAGAATCCCAGAGGCATCCCGATGCATGGTCCACATTCATTCACAGAAGAGTAATAAATGACCTTGGATGGCTGACAGCTTCTCGGGATGACCCATGTTATATTTCAGCTGGTAACAGGAAGCTGTAAAATACTCACAAATCAGAGTAATTTGACAGGACCAAGCCCTTCCCTCCTGACACCGGTCATCGGTGACTGTTTATTGAGCGCTTCATCGCTGGTGAAGATTTAATAAGGCCTGTAAACTGAATCTGCCTCTCAATTATAGCTGTTTGAAGTCATTATTTGGAGTTACCCCTGTGTTGGTTAACAGAAAAATTCTTAAGGGATATCACTGCAGCTCAAATTATATGGAAGATGGTTGTCAAATGAGGTGACTGGTAAACAATCTGTTCAGCCACTCTGGTGATATCAGCTGAGGGTTGCTTTAGTTTCTGGGGAGGTCATTTCAGGATAAAGACCAAGAGAATCATGCATTAAAGATTTGACCCAGGGAATGAGAATATAAATCATTTCATGATGTGAAGTTCTCAACTTCCCTTTTTTATTTGAATGGACATAAAAAACTGCATCATCTGCATTTGTGTATTTACTACAGAAAAGTTAAAGACATGCATGTATAATATACAGGCACCAAACAGGAGAGGACCTTATATGGATCCTTGGGTGATCCCAGAGTGGGTCAGACATGTGTTCTCCTCCTGTTTTGATGTAATACACTGTGTCGAGTTCATTAAGGCTGATTCCTGAGTTTTGTTTTGTTTTTCTTTTTTGTAAGAAACATATTTTGTTTGTAAACAAAAAAAACCTCCCATATAGCTTTTAAGAATAATTACGAATGAGTGGTAGGACCGATTAGTTTCAGATGAATCATAATATTCAGCTTCAAGGGAATCAAACGCTCAAGTGAGTGCTGGCCTCTTCTTTCTCCTCTACACTCTGTACTGTTTGAAACCATTGGAAAAAGGCCTGTTAACCTCTCTTTTCCTCAATAAATTAAAATCCATACTGATTTTTTTTTTTTTAATTTCACAAGGCATCATATAATGTTTGAATTCTGGATAATTGAGTTTTAACCGTCGAAAGCTTTGACTGCTGTAATGAAGTATCTTTGCACTCTGCTTTGACATGTTTATGACCTTAAATACTGTTATCTGCCAAAAACTGCAGTGATGTAAATTAAGTTTGTTGAAAGATAATGGACATTAATACAAGTCTACTGGCATACAGTATATAGTGCAGAATTCTGTGTTTATCCAAATATGGATTTAATTATGAGTCACAAAAAAACATGCCATCAATGGTTTAAAATATGGTGGATAATCCATACATTTAAAAATTAGACATGATATGTTCAATTATCCCCTTGTTGTTCAAAGTGTTATATCTCGAGGATATATCATAACAAAAGTAGAGTTAGCATGATTGATTATCAGTTAGTTTAGTTCAAAACAAAGTGGCAACCTCAAGGACAGAAACAACAAAAAAGGAGCACACTCGACAGTAAACACAGTTTCAGGTGCACGACCGCAACAAGACTAAAAATAGAGACAGAAAAATCAGCACACTGAATGTACTTTAAATCAGCATCATGTTGATGAAGGCTTAGTGCTGAAACGCGTCCGTGGTTCTGCTGCTCTTACCCAGATAAAGGAAGATTCTTTCATGCAGATATTGAATATATATATATAAAATACGGCTTGCTGTTCTCTCTATTATATGTACTAACAGGCCATCCAAGAAGTCTATGCTCCAGCATTTTTGGGTAAGTTACGTAAGTTTAATTCTTATTAGGTTAGCTCTTAAATGTCAGAATCAGCTTTATCAGCCATGTTTCTTGTGCCTTGAATTATTTGTGGATCATCTGCACAGGAGTCAGGATTGTTGTTTTCTTTCCCTGTAAAAATGATGGCTGCCATAGTGATGAGAGGCTGGTTATTTAAAGTAACCCTGTTCATGGTTTTCTCATAGACTGTATAAAAAATTGACATAGTCTCAAAAACAACACCCTTTAGTATCTGAAGAGGCCAATCATGTTCATTTCTACTGTAAATATTGATATGTTATTATGGGCCCCTATGAGGAAGTTTTTAGAGCCAGCTTCAGATCGAGTAAC
Organism: Labrus mixtus; assembly: GCF_963584025.1. NCBI lineage: Eukaryota > Metazoa > Chordata > Actinopteri > Labriformes > Labridae > Labrus > Labrus mixtus. The sequence goes on along the minus strand of NC_083628.1, from coordinate 13,495,188 downwards.
TGCAGTTATTTACACTTCTGCACTGGCAGAGGTTGCCTCCTTGTTGTTCTCCTTAAAGAGATGGGAACCTTTGGCACAATAGAACAAACAAACAAAAGAGACATGGTGACTGTCAAAAGGTTGAACATTAGGCTTTAAACAGTGATGACACACTGGCTACATTCATAACAGTCTATGTTTAAACATTGACCAATATTATTAAGCTTTGAAGAATACCAATTTCATTGTCTAACTCAAAATTCCAACATGGCAGCATGAGGTTATTTGGGGCATTTTCACATCACATGTTCAACTTGTTTAACTTACTGGCAGCTAAAGTAGCAGGAGATGACTTGAGGGGATCAGGTGACGGTGAGTTCAGAAGGTTGTTGGGGGCCTCTGGGGTCGAAATAGACCCACACTGCCCGTCACACTGCGGGTTTCATCCCTGTCTCACAAATCATTAACCAAGAGCCGAGCAGCAACTGAAGACGCCCGTCCCATCAGCATTCCTGTTTTACATTTTTTTTTTTTTCTCTGTTGCTGCCTTGCTGGCTGTATTTTTAGCTCTCTAACACAGGACAGGAAGAGGAGGGAGGGGAAGGTGTCAGGCTTGTTGCATAATGCTGACGCTTGTTACCTCCAGCTGCTGCAGGTACCCGCTTTCAAACTCGTCATGCCTGCTGCTTTGCAATCTGCAGTCATGGTGGCACATGCAGAGCCAACATCCCGACGGCCGTCATTACTGAAGGTGATAATCTGATGGGCCTGCAGTAACTTATAAACAGTGCAAAATGATATATGAGAGACCCTGAGCACAATCAGAGCATACTGTATTTGATACACTCAGGCCATGGTGGAAATAGCTCCTCCCTGACACAGATAACAGTGTGACCATATGTTATGGACCATCTCTGAGGGGGAACTTAGAACCAGAGCCAACGTAAGATATTCATCCAGCTCCAGGGAAACAACTCGCTCAATTGGCTGACAGATAGAAACTGTTTTCATGAGACATAATTAGCACCAAGAAAATGGGTTTATTTCATGTTCAAAACTCTCTCAGATGTCCAGAGAAGTGTTCCCAAGAGATGAGTGAGAGAAGTCTCATTATTACAACAGCCCTGAGCCTCTTTAATCTTCTTCTACTCTTCAGCTGCAATATGAAATGTTAGTCAGGATACGGAAGAGGAATATACATGTTTGAATTTTGAAGAGAAGCAGTTTTTAAACTCAGGAAGCCGACGAAGATGCAACACACCGCCAGATAAATAACTTTAAACGCCTTTTTAAGATTTCAGGTGACAGGTTGAGAAGGGTGAGAGCCTCAAAAGCAACATTGGCTGTCGTCCATTCTTGTTCAAAGTGATTTAAGGGAGGTGTTTGTTGTCAGAAAGCAGAGTCAAAATGGTATCAGGGAGTGTTTTGAATTCAAACCGGCTACTTGAGGAGATATTTTGTGCATCTTTACAAGGCATAATCATTTGTCAAATCAACTGGATACAGGAAGAGGTGAAATCAGGCTTTTTTGTTTTTGAATTATCACATTTTAAATATTCAAATTTGGTAATCCCTCCTTTCTTGATTAACTTGCCAAAAATGTCACAGTGTTCGGTGTTTCATTCAATTTAGATCATATTACACTTTTTCCAGGTGCATCCTGAAACATCTACTCTCCTCATCTCGCTTTTCTTCATGATGAAAAAGAGTGAATTAGCCCTCTTGGCTGATCAAAGTTCAAAAGGTTTAACAAAGTTTGAGCTTGGAGCACACACATTATTTGGTGTTGCAGGAACAGTAGTGTCCGCAGAACTAAGGATTGGAATCTTGCAGTGAGGGGTCTTGTAATACTTTTTATACAATCTCTGATAAGATCTCAGTTTTAAACCAAACTCATTTGATCTATAGACTATTTCATTCAGGTAAAGTTCTCATATTTGAGAACTCTTGCTCCTTTTGCCCAATTTGAACAATTACCTGATTATTAGATTAGTCCATGAAATGGCACTAAGTTGTGGAAATTCACATCAGAAAATGGAGCTCTTAGTGATTTCTTCATTTTTTGTTAACCAACACTGATTGATTATATTTTGATGCACTAAAATTTGCAGGTATAAATAAAATGTTTTTTTTATTTTCCAATGTAGTCTTAGGAAAGAGTACTTTGGTCACAGTTCAATAAGCACTGTGATGTCATTTCTTGACAGGTTCAATAATTAAAGCCTTTACTACTTCCATCAGTCATCTTTATTAAGTTAATCAATCAATCTCTCTTTGTAAAGAATTCTATTGACTAGGATTCTATAAACTTGTAACGAAAAGAACAAAGAAGAGAAGAGAGAAAATAGCTGCAGTTAGATTTTTCATTTACTGTAATATGCAAAGAGTAAAGCAAAGAGACAGGCAAATGTATTCCTGTGTTGATATCTTTATATATTGAAATTCATGAAGTATACACAATGCAACCTACACTATTACAATTCCCACACGTTGATAATGCTTTTCCTGTTGGATGACAAAGCTACGTTTTGGCATTTAATAAACCAAACAGCAGTCTGACTGAGAAAGCTCAGAGCAAAAATATGAACATTAAAAACAGAAAACGTCGTCGTGGATTAAACTGTAGCACGGCAGCAGGTAGGTAGGTACAAGTAGGCAACATTAGTTATAGTTACAGAGTAGAAAAATCATAAACAAAAACTCAATAATCCTTTTCTTCATGTTTGTTATTTACAACCCAGTGCCTTTAGAGGAGAGGCCGTTAGACCTCATCTGGACCTTACCTCTGACATCACAAGTGGATTTCAGCCAATCAGATTCAACCTTCAAGTTTGATGCAATTTACAGCAACAGTTTTATTTAGACTGACTAATAGAGATGTTTCAGTTTTTCTCTCTTACAATCTAATATGACGAGTAAAGTATGAATTAACTGGAATATATTTGAACCCCCTTTCTACTCAGCTGAAAATGGAAACACACACGCACACAAACTCAAACGTGTAAGCACTTTTTATAACCCCCGATCCCCTCTGGACTGATTTACAACACATACAAGTTTGACCCCCTGCTATGACCTCTAGTGACATCAGTCTGACAGTGTTACTCTGGTGATATTGATCCAAACGTTTGGTGCAGAGTTACACTCTTGAGTGGTTTATGAGCGTGACTTTTCAACCCTTACATGCACTCAGAGGCCACTTTAATGTTTAACACCTGTTTTTTTTTTTTTAAATGTATTTAAGGCATACATTTATCAAATGTTGACGTGGTTTCACTCGAATGTGCTTCACAATAATTCCATTATTTTAGACATTTTGGAAGCTTGTTCTCTGGTTGTTCTGTTGCACCTCATTCCTAAGGCGCTCTGCTATTGTTGAGTGCAGGCAGCCAGAAAAAAAAAAACATGACTGTATATCATGTTGTTGGATCCATCTTTAAGTGATGTGCACTTTGCCACACAGACAGAAGGAGCTGAAGTTAGACAGAAAGAATGCTGTTGTAGTCTGAGGCAGTCAGCTGACGTTAAATAACACTAATGTTAGCCAAGAGAACCGACAACAGAAACTGTAATGCTACATCACTTAGCTTTGGCTAACACCTGCCAACAGTTTCCTCATCATCTTAACTAAACCTAAGATCCAGCAAGTCAAGGCTTGTGCCTTCCCTCTACACTGGGACAATGGGATGTCATCAATTAGCTTGCAGGTTCTGAAGCCTTGAGTTCACCATCTTGTTTGTTTTGCTTTTGGTCGACCTTGTCTGCATTGTTTAAGGACACAGGTGGCTGTTCAAACCAGCAGGTGTTTCTAATGAAGTGGCCGCTGAGTGTTTGTTGTGTACCTGCCTTTTTAAGTAATAAAAAGTGCATTTCAGTGTGTATTTGTGCGTTTGTAGTCGTAAAGGAGCTCCTAAATGTCACGCTGGACTGTGAAAAGTTAACACAACACAAGGGGGCCCTAAAAAGTATTGAATGTGACCCGGCAGAGAAACTGCCGCCAGGACACTGAGGTGAGGGGGGAGGGTCAAGGTTTTTAAGGATGTGTTCAGGTGCAGCAGTAATTTTAACGTTGTGCATTTGTGTTTTCCATTTTTCCTTCACCTACAAGTGTGTTTATGGTTTGCGACAAGCGCTGCGTCGCTCTGGGGTTAGACAGTGTCCTCCTAACATGCGTACACATACTGCTCGAGACACGCAGAAGTTTGTGCAGTTTGGAGCTTATTAAGTTTTTTGTGCTGGGAGATCCAAACCAAACAAACCTCAAGCATGTTTTTTCAGTGGGGAATCTGTAAATCACAACGGCTCTAATGCTTTCAGACCTCCTACTGTAAATGATAAATTCATATCCCATAGTTTCAACATCATCGACCTCTAGATCAAGGCTTTGTCAGCAAGCTTTTTCTTTAGCATCATTCATATACACATTTAAACATTAAAGGAGACGACCAAGAAGAATTCCCTTACATGCATGCACACACTCATGACCTTAGTGCTTTTTTTTTCTTTCCCTTGGACTTCCAGACGCTCTCGCCCTCTTTCCTCTATACACACATTTGAACGTTTCTTCAGTTATTTATGCAGTCATTCACATTTGTACACTCTCACAGTCAAAACAAAACAAGAAAACATGCACACGTACACTCACGTATCCTCTTTACATAAGCACATTCATGTACATACATAGAAAAAAAAAAAAAAAAAAGGTATTGTTCAACGTAAATTAGAAAAAGCTCAGTTTTGAAAAGGCGTCTATTAGCTCTCGTACCTAAAACAAACGTTGTACAGGGACTGGTCGGTTTGTGCCAGTAGTTTAGAGGGCAGCGCGCAGAAAAGTAAGGAAGGACGGAGTGTTTTCTTCTCTATCCCGTCAGGACAGACACAGTTCAGAGGTCCTACCTTCCTTCTGCGGGGCTTTTACATCAGCAGTACAAAGACAGAGATAAATGAAGCTTCTTCTTTCTTTTTTTTTAATGCTTTACTTTCTGTGACCAGTGGAAGCACATTGTTCCTCTGGGGGAAGTGGTACCGTTGTACTTCCACTGTGTTTTTTTTTTTCCCAACCCCTACTCATCAACACAGGCCACTTGTAGTCATTGGGGCTGGAGAAGAGAAGAAATAAATTGCGCTGATTAGATCAGGGAAACATCAGGACACATTTTAAGAAGACAAACACAGTCTGTAGTTATGGTCATCCTGGGGTTTAACGGTCAGTGTTTGAGTTAAAGTTTTTGGCCCGCTGTGTTAGGTTAGACGTCCAGAGGTTTCAGTGTGAACATCCAGGTATGATCGGGGGTAAAACTGGACAACGGGGTTCGTCAGGTTAGGTGGTCTCCTTTCCCTGGGTCCCGGTGACAGTCTTGATGGAGCTCAGCGTTCGGTTGAACCAAGTCTTCTTGGCTGCCTGCACTTCGTTCAGGGCCAGACCCAGGTGGTGCTCGAGATCCTGAGAAATAAAAATAAAAAAGACGTGTGAATTGTCATAATGGTATCTGTTTGTTTATTTCTGTATATTTCAACATTAAAAACACCCTACACTCTATCATGACTGTTCGTTTGTAATTCTATTACACCTTAATGCTGTTTCACAAGCTGCAGTGTCATCAATCATTCAGTAATTTAGTCATGCTCACCAATAATGCTCCAAATTGCTTTAACTAATCTTGTTAGTAGCAACATGTTTGCTATGATTTCGAGCCTCTGCTGCTCTTGTTCTGCTCCTCAAAGGTTGATACAGTCGTGAGAGTAAAAAAAAAAACACCTCCCAACAAACTGTTTGCACATGACACACACAGTCGCTAGATGTAATGAAATGGGTGTCCCAAAAAGTCTCGCACACTTTGCACTGGAAATGATCCATGCTAAAGTTATATCCTAGACTTCTCACAGTCTTTATCAAGACAACAGTGTTCTACTTAAAACAGAGACTTTTGCTTCTAAATGGATGTCTAAGCAGTATTTAATGTGTCACTACAACAAAGCCAAGTACACAAGACTCATTATGACTCAAGGTCTTCATTAGCTAGATGTAGATGACCTGAGATGGAAGCTGAGCTAGCATATTTCAATGTATTTTAATCAGTCAAGGGACCACTCATGATTTGCTAAAGCTGCATCGGATAGGTGAAAAAAAAAAAAAAGAACGTGATGAGAAATCTGTGTAGAGTTTGTTTAAGGTCAAAACTTTGTCAGTGTACCTGGATTTTGCACTCAGCCTCCACCAGCTGCAGTTTGGTCTGGGCTAGTTCCAGCTCCATCTCCCTCAGCTGGTTCTTCAAGCCCTCCTTCTCCTCATCCGTCTCCTCCGCCCCCCCAGCGGGCGCCGAGGTCACAGCGGCCCGCACACGACCCTCTTTGTTGAAAAGACTGCTGCACTTCTCACATCCCTCCACTTTGGACTAGAGAGGGATGAAAGAGGAGAGAGAGAGAACATGTAAGTGGGGGGAAAAAAAAGGGGTGATAATTGATTTTTTCACATAAGCAAAGAGACTTCATGTCAAATGGATGACAGCAGATCACCTGTGCTAATATCCTTTTACATAACTACCCACCTTCTTAACTAAGCTCTTATTCAGTCACAGCGAGGAACATTTAATGACTTTCTCTAAAGAAAGTGGAAGACATTTGCAAGGGCAAGGAGGTGTCATTGAAAGGAAAAACTCATTTCCTGCCCTTGATGTAATAATTTACACTTCATAACTTAGAGATAGGCTTGGACTTGTAAAGTGCATTTTTTGGTCTTCTAATCACTCAAAGCACTTTTACACGGGGTGTTACATTCACACCAGAATCACATGCTAATGGCAGAGGATGTGCTCGACTGTCCATCAGTGCTATCACAATCACACACGGCTGTCTATGCAGACAGAGCACTTTGAGGATCAGTGTCTTTCCTAAGAACAATACGGCAGAGCTGAAGATCGAACCCCCAATCTCTCGGTAGAGACACGACTCTACCACAGAGCCACAGCCGCCGCTTTAGATGTCCTAAATCGAGCTTTTGATTAAAAACAGTCATCTGCATTCAAGCTTTTTACCAAAGCTGGGCACGCATCCTTTAACTGTTGATAATCAACATTAATCTTTTTATTAATTGTGTACGTTCATTTGAAAAATTTATAAAACTTCTGTTAAATTTGGTTTCTGTTAACATTATTTTGTTACTTGAATTCACTTTTGCCAACTGAAGTCAGCTCACCACATTTGCTCCTGACTCTCCAAGGAGACGAAACTGCCGACCCTTTTATCTGTATTTTAACTCACACATCTGCATCATGTGTGACGCAGCCACTGAGAGGAGAGAAAGAAAGGCCCCTTTCCACTGAGGCTCTCATTGGCTACAGTAGCGTAAGAAGGAACGGTGAATGGAACATCCTGATTGGTCAAATGAGGTGTCAGTGGAAAGGTCAGGAACTAGTGAAGAGGAAACAGCTGAACAGTGGAGGGAAAGTTTGAATCACTCCGTGGATCTTTATGAATGTCATATGTTTGGATTAAAATCTTGGAGTGGATTTGGATCATGAGGGTGATTGCTGATGCAAAAGACCAGAGGAGTACAGTAGACCTTCAGACGGTAAGAAAAATAATTAGGAAGTTGTGTTTGTTTGTTGATGGTCTGACAGATGCATAGATTGTGGCTGCTGTGTTTGGTAGATCTTGAAATTAGAATCACACAAATCAGAACTTTCTAGTGCTGTACATCATGAGTGATGTACACAGAATACACACACAACAGCAGTTCTGGTGATAATGAGATAAAAACACAGACTGTCCACTGTCAGGCGGCCAAAAGCTGCTGTTTTTTTTGTTTATTGATAAGACGTATTAATGTTAACTGTAGTTTTAACTTCCGTCAAATATTAAAGGATTAACTGATTTACTGATATTGAACGTCTCAGATATTCAAAAATGTAACTGTTAAATTACTGTGCTCAACTCTTGCTCTCTCTGCTTTTAACCGGCCGTAAAGAAAAGAGGCACAAGGCATTTTTTCAACAATATTACATTCAGAGCACAATTTTCCCAAGACAACACTCAGACTCTGAAGAGGAAAAATGTGCAAAGCAGATGTAAAAACGACTATTTTTGTTAAAGAATTCCAGGAAAAGAAATCAAAGCGTCTGATCATTTGGGCTGAATGTTTTAAGACAGCTTTGCAGGCACCTTGACTTTCCTTTGCTGAAACTATTTTAGAACCTTTTACTGTCTATTTTGAATCGTGCACAAGCACTAAAAATAAAACAAAGAAAGACCAAGAATAAAAAAAAAAGTACTCAGAAGATGATGACAACAGTTAGAGCACAGACTAAATGTGTGTCTAAACTAAATGCAAATATCTCCAGTAAGTTATGTCATTCTGAATGAGCCCCTTCTTTTTGCAGAGAGGATCTTTTTTACATTTTGAGAGTCGACGGTGTTCCATTAAGCTACTGAAGCGTTGCAGCTCATTAGTGTTGTACACAAGCCATCTATTCTTCCCCTCTTCTGCTGGCTGTAGTCAAAGAGGTTTTTTTTTTTTTTGGGTGCCCTAATATGTGATGAGCTATTATTAGAGACAGACCGGGCTGCTGAACAACATCCTATTCACAAACTTTTACTAGGCTGAGCCCATTGAGAGTACTGTTGACAGATTATTGAGGGTTTTTGAAATAAAATAGCGACATTGTCCGCAGCTCCCAGCCAAAGTTGTGTACCTTTGGAACTTTATCCTAAATTACTGGAGGAATGCGTTGAATAAATATTTCCTTAAAATATGACATTTCATTTGGATAAAACTGTCAAAGCTGAGTAGTAATAATACAACACATATTAGACCCGTCACTGCAGAGTGGATGAGAGTGTTTATTAAGCAGCTCGAGCTGAAATCGTTTCAGTCGTCAATTTAGATTAAGTTTGAGCCAATTAGTATGTCAGTATATTATTACAACAACTTTAATTATGACTTTTTTAACTTACAATACCATATATCATATTACTCACTGCATTCACAGTTTCTCTACATCAATTATAATTGCTCTGCTGACACTTACGCATCCGCTGCAGCATTATTAAAGAATAATGAAAAGGAAAACCCCACACACAGACGCCCTGCTACATCTTTTACACAACTTGTCCTTGGTGCAGTAAACCTTTTGTGTGTCCTTTTGTGAGTCCTTGGGCAGCACTGACTGAGTTCTCTGCCAAAATGGCCGATCTCCCAGCTACAGTCTAAACAAACAGTTCATGAGCCAAGAGCACAAGTGCTGGAAGTGAGACGCCTGGCTCCAACTCATCAAACTAACTCCTCATTCTTCTTGAACGTCTCAAGTCGGGACAATGACACGGCAACAAGAGTTTCAGGTGGTGAGAGATGAAAACTGTTGTTTGAGGATAGTTTCTTACAAATGGAGTCACCGCTCTTATATGACTGTGTGTTCAGAATAAACAGCAACATACAAAAGAAACAGAATATCCTCTAACACTTGATTACTGGATGAGGGAATAATCCAGAATCCTTAGATCTGTAGTTTTTTTTAACAATAACATAGAGACACACATTTATGGTCATACATTTGACTCTGATAGAGCAGCTCTGAGATAAGGCTTCTCTAAAGCTCCTTTTCTCTACAGCATGTGTTGAGAGCAAACAGCAGGTTTTTGAAGGTTTGTGTGTGACGCTCACCCTGATTTTCTCCAGTTCTCCTCGGTTGGCCGTCTGTTGTTTCTCCAGTCGTTCACTCAGTTGGGAGCAGATCTAAAAGAATCAGAGGAGGAGGAGAAGGTTATTCAAAAGGTTTGTCAGCTTAGAGGACTGATGTCAGTTTTATCAGTAATAAACCCATAATGTTTTTGAGTTTCTACTGAGCCCATGTAACAAGACACTCAATAGAGAGACTTTGAAGCGTTTGAATGGAGCTGCTAAGTGTTTGTTAAACTTACTGTAAGGAGTGATTAGCTGCTTGTACATCGACTGAATTGCACACTGAGGCCTCTTTATGATACTACGGCCATCAGAATAAAAGATTTTCCATGTGTTTATTTTAAATGCCTGTTACCTCAGCTGGTGTGTCAGCCGTTGTTGACATTTTCCCTCGTAAAGTTAAAAGGTGATGATTTCTATTTTGTCAAAGAATATTTCAAGTGCATGTTCAGGGACGGGATCAACTTTGGGCTCCTCTTAGTTATAAAAAAAATTAAGATCACATTATGGCTTTAAAGAGGATGTATCATAACCCTTTTCCACCTTTAAAAACAGTCTCCAGTGGTCTAAATGAAACATCTGTGCTGTGCTTTGGTCAAAATATAACATGAATCAAGCACCAGAGGAGGTTTGTGACCCGGTATAAACCTGCTCTCTCAGAACGCTCCGTTTTGGTGTGTGTGTCTCTTTAAATGCAATGAGCCCCCTCTGAGTTTTCCCGGTAGACATCAATCCTCTGTAGTGAGAATTAAAATGGCAGACCTGCGCAAAATTTTTGTTCTAGGCTGGGGTGGTGGAGTCCATGGGTGGAGATATCAGGGGAGGGGAGGGGAGGGTATTTTTTAACCAGAATCCCACTGTGACATCACAAGGAGAGCGGATTTGAAACGGAGCACTTTTCTCTGTGTTGTAAGACCTATGCAGAACACAAACAAAGGACTTGATGGGTTTATTTCACATTTTGTGGGTTGGTAGACACTCAGGTTATCCAAATATATGTTCAAAAACATTAAGTGTATTTTTTATAAAATCTCCCCTTCAAATAAAGTGGTTATCAAGGTATAAGATGTCAGAAACAATGGAGGAATTTATAAAATGATTTTTCTGAACTAGAGGAGCAGATAGAAAAAACTCTAGTCATAGCTACATTTACTTGTAAATATGAGTGTGTTTCTATTATATACTGCTCCATATTATAAGTAACAAAGTTTCTAGCAGATGAATACATAACTGAACACACTGTGTGTAATAAAACACGTAAAGCTGGGGAGTTGAACATCTCAGTCACCCTCTATTAACCTTCTGCACAACACGCTTGTAGTATTCTTCTTAAAACTGAGCCAGGGTGTAATAAGGTTAAATATAAACCAGATCTACTTTCTTTTTGTTGGGGGTAAAAAAAAGGGGAGGGCGTTCCACCAAGTGAGACAAGTTCTTTAATCTGCCTCCTCTTACCACGCCAATGTGCACAACCAAGGTTCCTCTGTTTGTGCTACTTAGTAAATCAGTCTTGCTGGCAGAGTCTTCATCCTCTTACTCTTACTGTTAAGTCCATTAGTGATGTCATAAAGGTGCTGTTTTTCCAGCGGGGCTAACAGGATGTAAACACACAGAGTATGACATGTGCATCCTGCCATATATACACAATCTCTTTCTGTTCTCCTGCAGTAGTACACCTTTTAGAGCACAGCTCCAAGCATGCTGACTGACATACAAACTCACACACACACACACCCACACACTTGTGCTTCTAGCTTGCCGATGAACAGAGCGATCAATGTGACATGAGTCATCCTAACAGGAACATCGGGTCATCCCACCTCTCTGCAGACACACTCTGCATCTCTCTATCAGCTTTCTGCATATCTCTGATTCCCTGTTGCTTTTACTGTAAATCTCCACCTCCTCCTGTAGAGATCAATCTATACATCTATCTGTGTATCTTTAGCCAAGCAGATATGCATCTTCTACTCCTACATGTCTTTTATCTCTTCCTCCCATCATCCTCTCCTTCATTTGCTCTCAACTACCGTTACTCTACCCATCTCTGCATCTTCCCTTCATCACTACTCATCGTGTATCCCTATTCAAAGACGTTTGAATTTGAGGAGCTTTAACTTGTTGTTTATGGACTAATCTGGCTTTAGTCTGTTTTTATTTAACATCACATTTTTACTTAAGATTGCAAAAGGGCTGAGAGGGATAAGGTGAAGGGGGCAGTGTGTTCTGCTGGGATTTCAAGCCTGTGTAAGATGTCAGTCTCCAGTGAGGAATCGTTAAAGCTGGACCATCTGTAAGCAAGCTGTCAATCATTATACTGCTTCTTTAAACTCCTGATAGATGTTGTCTGCATTCTTTCCTATGTTTCACACTATGCATTTCCATAAACATTTGGTATAAACTTGTTTTTCATATTGCAAAAAAAAACTTTGTATGGATAAAAAGCAAAATCAACAAATCCTCCTGAATTCTGCTTTTTTTTTTCTCCCACTCGCTTGAACTGCTTATAAATCTATATCTTATAATCTTATGAATGTGCTGATTTACTGACCGATCTGCAGAACCCATTTTGAGGTAGCAAAGGTAAACTCACATGACTCCTTAGCTGAACCTTGTTGTATAAATAAGAATTTCTTACTTTCCATACAGCATGACCAAGTGGCCGATGTGCTAGCAGACTGGAAAACGTCGCCTTTACTGCCAATTTCTGATGAAACCATTCTTTGCAACAATTCTCATTCCTTTGTTCAAAACCAGCTGATGAAAACTTGCCATTTTCACATTTTAAATTAGAGACTCAGGACATTTCAATAGACCATTGACTGGAAACACCACAACAACCACGAAACAAGGTGTCTGAATGATTTTGTCAGTTCAGGCACGAGACCCACGGGCCATTTTTAGTTCTCATGTTTCTTATATTCCATTTCCTTTCTATGAATATCTTAGTCTTATTTGTTCTACATATTTTCGTTCAATAATTCATCAGGCTATTGGGGCTTTACTGTTTGGAAAATTCATTTTCTTCTTGCTCAACACTGTATGTAAGCAGTATATTCATGGTGGGGAATAATAGAGAGTTTGGTTGCAATCCAAAAATGGTTCGAATAATTTGGTGTCCAGGGTGAAACGTTTTCGAAAACTGTAAGATATCAAATGAATCCAATGCTAACAAGGCCTAAGAGACATGTCGCTGTAGCTGGCAAGTAGCGGCTCGCCTGAGTGCATCTCTACTGCCTCCACTCGTACAGTGGGTATTCCTCTACAGCACTCGACACCGCTTTTAGCTTCCACTCTAACAGACGCTTCTCTGTCCTCGTGAGCTGGAGGGGCAATTAGCACACAAAGCTATCTTGGCTCTAATCCCATAAAAAAAATAACTTGGCATTCAGAGTGACTGGAATATGGAGATGGTATTTGAAGAATCACCAGAGTTATCTGGTTTGGAAAACAATGCAGGTTATTTCAGGGCATTCCTCGACTTGTCAATCCCACGGGCCTCAATTGTGCTGTCCTCCCTCCTTCTCCTCCACTGTTTGTTTTCTCCCTCTTTCTTTCTCTCTCTCTCTCTATCACCCCCTTCTTCCTGTCACAAAAAAAGAAACTATTTTTGTCAAAGCCCCCATTTTCACACTTAGCACTGCTCAGCACAGTTCTCTCCACTGCATTCTGACACTTTGAAGGCTGCTTTCATCCAAAACACAAATGCGCAAACACACTCTGAACCATCGGCTCCTCTCGCCTTCATGATACCTCTTGTTATCTGTTTCATATCGGCTGTCAATTTCTCTCTGCTGTCAGTATTTTTAGACTCAGGTGAAGCTAAGATCTGTTTCTAAATCAGTCCTTTTGCTATTTCTGTTGGCCCCCATGGGGAGACATAGGTGCTGGATTGTTACATAATGCATCTGCCCTGATGGTAATAATACTTGATCTGGAAAGGTTTATATTTAAGCATTAAGTGACAGGATGAGATCTGAGGGGATGAAATTCGCTGTAAGAGGAATTCAGAGAGACGGGAACTCAAAAATATGCTCTCAAGCTCAGTCATCACGAGCGCCGAGTTCAGCTTAGGGACAATACGTAAAATTAAAATGAGATGTGTTTCGGCTTCACAAACTAGATGACTGTTGAAATCAGATTGATCTAATATTATCTTCCAACAATTGTGGCTGCTACCCCTTGCCTCTGTTATGACATGTTCCAAGCTTAGATTTTAAAATAAGAGCCAAATAAGGAGAGAGGAGGTAAGGACAGAGAAGTTCAACAAAGAAGCTAAAAGACTCACTCTTTAAATATACAGAGTTCATGATAAGGCATGTTTATTACACACTAACAAATGTTTTTTCCTTTTATTATTTATTAAGCCTTATTTATTTGTGATTTATTTTTCAGCTGTGCAAAACTGAATCCAAACTGGACAATGATTTGTGCAATAATCCAGCAGTACAATAGTGAAACTAAACTAAACTTTGTATTCACTAATCCAACTGTACATCTCGACTGTGCAATCCTGTGCACGTTCAATACATAATGCTTCTATTTCTTATTAATATCTTTTTACCTTATTCCTATATTGTAAAAAATCAATGGTGACTCTGATCCTTTTCCTTTTTACCGAGTGATTTGTTAAATACTATACACACACCGTAAAACTTCTAATAAAAGCCCATGTCACCCCAGGTCATGTCCCTTATAATAGCCTGGTGTAGCTGCAGGTTTTGACATAAAAGCCAGTCTCAGTAAAAGGCGCTCTGAGTTTTAAGTTGAAATAGTGCGTGGATGAAAAATAAAGAGACAAAGCTGGAGACACAAAAATATCTATAAAATCTGTCTAAGAAAGACAGAATAATGCTGGTACACCTACAGGCCTTCACGTTTTCCTATTGTCTTACAAAGTAAGATCATATTAGTGATTTATGGGGGGGGGGGGGGATATTGTGGGCGGCAGTAGCTCAGTCTGTAGGGACTTGGGTTGGGAATCGGAGGGTCCGGAAATTGGTCTGGTAGCTGGAGAGGTGCCAGACCACCTCCTGAGCACTGCCGAGGTGCCCTTGAGCAAGGCACCCAACCCCCCCCCCACCAGCTCAGGAGCGCCCACTGTGGGCAGCCCCCTCATTCTGAGACCTCTCCATTACTGCATGTCCATAGGATCCTGTTTGTGCATGTGTGTGTATTTCAGCCTATGTTTGTGTAACATGTTAACTAGACAGAGTGTAAAAACGAATTTCCCCTCGCAGGATCAATAAAGTATAAATTATTATTATTATTATTATTGTTTAACTTCTTAACAGATATCCTCATGTTGTACATAAATACTATTTCTGGTGTAAATGGACGATTGTACAGTATCTGACAAAAGTGAGTACACCCCTCACATTTCTGTAAATATTGTATTATATCTTTTCATGGGACAACACTGAAGAAATAACACTTTGCTACAATGTAAAGTAGTCAGTGTACAGCTTGTATAACAGTGTACATTTACTGTCCCCTCAAAATAACTCAACACACAGCCATTAATGTCTAAAACGCAGGCAACAAAAGTGAGTACACCCCTAAGTGAAAATGTCCAAATTGGGCCCAATAAGCCATTTTCCCTCCCCAGTGGCATGTGACTCGTTAGTTTTACAAGGTCTCAGTTGTGAATGGGGAGCAGGTCTGTTAAATTTGGTGTTATCGCTCACACACTCTCTCATACTGGTCACTGGAAGTTCAACATGGCACCTCATGGCAAAGAACTCTCTGAGGATCTGAAAAAAAGAATTGTTGCTCTACATAAAGATGGCCTAGGCTATAAGAAGATTGCCAACACCCTGAAACTGAGCTGCAGCACAGTGGCTAAGACCATACAGCGGTTTAACAGGACAGGTTCCACTCAGAACAGGCCTCGCCATGGTGGACCTCAGATGTTGAGTGCACATGCTCAGTGTAATATCCAGAGGTTGTCTTTGGAAAATAGACGTATGAGTGCTGCCAGCATTGCTGCAGAGGTTGAAGGGGTGGGCGCACACTGCATCAAATTGGTCTGCATGGCTGTCGTCCCAGAAGGAAGCCTCTTCTAAAGATGATGCACACAAAAGCCTGCATACAGTTTGCTGAAGACAAGCAGACTAATGACATGGATTACTTGAACCATGTCCTGTGGTCTGATGAGACCAAGATCAACTTATTTGGTTCAGATGGTGTCAAGCATGTGTGGCGGCAACCAGGTGAGGAGTACAAAGACAAGTGTGTCTTGCCTACAGTCAAGCATGGTGGTGGGAGTGTCATGGCCTGGGGCTGCATGAGTGCTGCCAGCACTGGGGAGCTACAGTTCATTGAGGGAACCATGAATGCCAACATGTACTGTGACATACTGAAGCAGAGCATGATCCCCTCCCTTCGGAAACTGGGCCGCAGGGCAGTATTCCAACATGATAAAGACCCCAAACACACCTCCAACACGACCACTGCCTTGCTAAAGAAGCTGAGGGGAAAGGTGATTGACTGGCCAAGCTCGTCTCCAGACCTAAACCCTATTGAGCATCTGTGGCGCGTCCTCAAACGGAAGGTGGAGGAGCGCAAGGTCTCTAACATCCACCAGCTCCGTGATGTTGTCATGGAGGAGTGGAAGAGGATTCCAGTGGCAACCTGTGAAGCTCTGGTGAACTCCATGCCCAAGAGGGTTAGGGCAGTGCTGGAAAATAATGGTGGCCACACAAAATAATTACACTTTGGGCACAATTTGGACATTTTCACTTAGGGGTGTACTCACTTTTGTTGCCTGCGTTTTAGACATTAATGGCTGTGTGTCGAGTTATTTTGAGGGGACAGTAAATTTACACTGTTATACAAGCTGTACACTGACTACTTTACATTGTAGCAAAGTGTCATTTCTTCAGTGTTGTCCCATGAAAATATATAATACAATATTTACAGAAATGTGAGGGGTGTACTCACTTTTGTGAGATACTGTACAATCTTTAACCATCTTTGCTGTTTTGTTTAAAAATAATTAAAAGCCTGTCTCATTTTGACACCTGTCCCAAATAAAGGCAGGGTCATTTCATAGACTACAGTAAATCAAAGCCTGGACTATTATGAGTTTTATGGTATTTTTCTCAATTGTGTAGTGTTTCTGGTGTCAAGGTAGGGTGAGGGCTGACAGGAATGTTGTTGTTGTTTTTTTAAATGTATCTGTATGATTCCTTGAAAAAGTACAAATACACTCGATAACACCTGATTGGCCATGATAAAATACTAGAAAGCTAGTGAAAGTGCATTTAACATTCATCCGTGTGTTTCAGAATGACAAAGGAAAGAAGAAGTTTTATAAATTATAAGAAGATAACATAAACCAAAAAACAAAAGCACAAGTACTGTGACAGTCTGCCACCGTTTAAAGTTTCACTTCTCTAAAATGTGCCTGTGAGGAAGAGACACACTTCACAAAAATCATCTAAACAGGAGGGAACATGCAAACTGGGAGGAACAAACCCTGTTATGAGATTTTTGATGATATCTGTTAAAAAAAAATTCAACAAAGACATTCAGTACATACCTGCTTATATTCTCCAATGATGGAGCCGTTCTTCTTTATCTCTGATTCAGACTTATCAAGCTCTCGTCTGCACATCTCCTTCAGCTGTTGAAACGCACACACACACAAGCACACACATAGTTACCATCAGGATGTTACAGGGCACATACCAAGGACAGCAGCAGAGGCCTCGGAGACTGTGTGACATGTAAAGAAGACAGAGAGGGGTATTGGCAGACCTGAAGCTCAGGGCAAAGTCACGCTCTCCTCACGACCTCTATGCTAGCACATAAATCACTCACAGCTACACACACACACTCAACAAGACAGGAGACGTTTGGAGGACAGCGTTGAACACACATGGAAACAGAAAGGTATTTCCTCCGAATTAGAGAGGATTCTTCACTGAACCCAAGAGATCAACGTCAAAGATGACGAGCCGACATCCTTTCACATTTAAGGTTTGAATGTGGAGAGTATAAGAAGCGACAGGAATGATGGAGGAAGCCTTGAAAATGTTCAGACTTTATGTTCTGTTTTACATCGACGTAGAAAACGACATGTTAGGCTCTTTTAAAAAGCACAGATGGAGAAAAGACAGAATAATCAGAGTGGTCTGGAGACAGGGCATGTTTCAAGACAGACAGACATACTGTGTGTACAAAGGTGAATTAACAGAGGACGAGACTAGAGGGGATTAGTTTCAACTTTTTTTCTCAACATTGATCTGTCTGTAAACGTTAAGTGGGCAGTAGACCCTTAAGCCTGGAGGACTGACCTGGCTAAATCAATCACTGTATGTCTGTTTTGTTAAGATTTGTTCACACTTACATTGCCATACATAGTTTTTTTAGGTAAAGTGAAAACAGAGTTAACTCTTATTCTGATTTCCGAGCTCAGGCCAGTAGCCAGGATAGGAATAGTTTTAAATCAAGCTTGGCAAACTCTCAAGAAGTGTATGTAATTATGAAGACATATGACCTATCCCTGCATTTTAAAAACAATAAAACAAACTCAAGACAAGCAAACACGTAAGGAGCCGAGATATCTTGCTTCACAGAAAAAAAAAGAAGGTAATTAAAGTTTTTTAATCCAGTGTATCTAAAGATGGAGAACTTAAATGTACTGCAGTGTTTGGTTTGATAGAAAACCTGCAGCCTCTTGGCACTGACCATAAGACAGAGCGCTCAGCCACAGCCTGTCACATTAATATCACAAACTTCCTGCTAGTGTCCCTCTTGACCCACAGAGGCGATATTTAAGACGCGTTTTTTTCACCGTAATTCTAAAATGTTTCCTTCACCTGAGAATTTGTGATGCTATAGTGCTGAGCCGTTCTGCTATCTGTAACCCTGCGGGGCCACATGAGATTTGAAGAAAAGCAGGACTGATGACTGAAATAAAGACATCGGGTTGAAAAGTGGCTCTGACCTGTGCGGACTCTTCCTCCAGTCGTCTCTTCTCGTCCTCGGAGTCCACCAGCTTCTGTTTGGTCAGCAGTAACTCTTTATTCAGGGCGTCTGCCTTCTCCTCAGCCTGAATCACACACAAACACACACACACACACAACCACACACACACCAAATAACCCAATGTTTGTGAGGTCATTGAAAGTAAGTTGTGTGCTACATTCTGCTTAAGTTTCCTCTCTATCTTTCTCTTTCTTTTCTTTGTCCAAAGCCAGTCTTGTAAATAAAGACTGTGACTGTTAAGGCTGTATACATAAAGGTTTTTGCTTCATGCATGTTTTGTTGCTTTGACTCACACTGCGTCAGCTCTTGCACAATTATTGCCACATGAACAACATTAAAGATGTTGTCATTTTCATGAACATCTATACAAACAGACTCACACAGTTACATACAAATAATCCCCCTTGTTGTCTTACGTTGTCAAGGTCTTTGCGCAGGGCTATCTTGCTGCTGACGAGTTCATGTGCCAGGTCGTCATTTTCCTGCTCCAGACGCATGTTGGCCTCCTGCAATCGACGGTTCTCCCGCTGGAAGGAGGAAGAGAGAAATTTAGAAGGAGGAGGAAAAGAAGAGGAGAAAGACAGCAGGAACAGGAAATGTATACAATTGAGACAAAGAGCAAAAGGATTAAACGAGTAAGAGTAGGACAGAGAAAAAGAAAAGGCAGCATGAAGTGAGGGAAGTGTGAAAGCATGAAAGAGGAAGGAAAGTGAAACGATAACAGAGAAAGAAAAAAGGAGTTAATCATGAATGACACACGTCTTCTTCTCTGGCGGGTGTAAAAGTTAACTATGATCAGGTGAGAGTGTAATTACACAGTCAGATTTGCTGTAATGTTTAACAGGACACAACGTGTTAACAGCAACAAGTCCAATGTGTCCTTGGGCAAGACACTTCACCCCAAGTTGCTCTCGCTGCTTTGAGAGTGACATATTAATGTGTATGAAATGATTAGTTTATACTGATGGACACTTTACATAGCAGCCTCTGCCATCAGTGTGTGAACAGGTAGGTGTGACATGATGTGTATAAGTGCTTTGAGTAGTCAGAAGATTAGAAAAGCGCTATACAAACTCAAGTCCATTTAATATTTACATCAAACATTTTCTGTGAGATTGAAGAGGGTTAAAATATCAATCATAGGAAAACTTGAGAGCCTGATGATGTCATTTTGTAATTTAACCAACTGTCCTACCTGGTGACCTTATAATAGGCCTATTCCATTTAGAGTACACATTTATCATTTAAATAAGCCTGCTCATTTTTATCCTGTCAAAATGAGTCTTTTTCTGCTGAATGAAAAGTCACTTTTAATGCTCTAATATTGGCTAAAATAGGAGAAACTAAACAGACTCTAATGCAAACTGATTGGTCTATTAGAAACTAAATAGTTGATAAGCATTTAAATGTAGCCCAAGGTACAAAAACTGTAATAGAGATCATCTTAATATGCTTTAGTATCTGAGAATGATGCAAACTATAATAAATGGACTAAACCAAAATCTGACCGCAGTCTTCCACATCAATTTGTCTTTAAATAAATGGGGACTCACTCTATGAAAATATTCTTCAGTAATATAATATAAGAACATCTCACAGGTACATGAGGTACCTCATCTGTAAAAAAAATTGTATTTGCTCGTCAGAAGCCTTTTAAATCGCAAACAGAGAAGAAGCCTGGTCACTGTAATTGATGATCTTGTACTGTATACCTCCACCCCGTTACCCTTGGGATGACTTATGGCATGTACAATTAATGGCTTTTTTGGAGCCGTGTAGTTTTTCTTTCACAAACAAGGACTGTCAAGGTCTATAATAAAAATAAATCTCTGTTCTGTGGGAAATCTCTCACAGTTTGGAGGCTAGTATTCTGCTGTGTAAGAGTAACACAATCTGTTTTCTACACCTAGGAGTCACTGAGTGGTGGGGTCATTACAATTCAGATTTTAAAGATACTCTTCGTCATATATAACACTATTAATACATCTAGTGTGTTGTATTAATGAACACAAAACTGATTTTATGTCTTTACCCGTTTGTATTTGTGAAGCACAACAACAACAACAGGGATGTTCTTGGTTTAAGGGTACACTTGATTTTGAAAGGGGATATCATTTAATGTAAACTTTGTATACATGTCAAGGGAGAGGTCATTTAATACATAAAGCTTAAAGTGTGTATGTGAAGACTGTGTGCCCGTGAGTACCTCGTATCTCTCGATGGGCGCCTCCTGTTGTTCCTGCTGCTCCTTTAGCGTTTGGTACTCCTTCTCAAATTTCTTCAGCTTCTTCTGGCTGATCTGTCGGGCAAATAGAGCACACACACAAAAAGAAATGTTACACGTATGGAGTACAACACTAACAGTTACAAACATGATGAAAGACAAAATAAACTAGTATAATAGTATGTGGCTGTTGCAATGGAGGTATCTGCCAGAGAGAGAGAGTCTTTCCAATCCTTTTGTAAACAAGGACACATGATTTATAAGCTTTGCTGGCCTTTACTGTTCTTTAGTTTAGTCCAGCATTAGAATGAAATGAAGAGGAACATTTGAAAAGATTACAGGCCCAGTCTGCTACTGTTTATTTCTGTCTGACAGGGAGGTTCACTGGAAAATGACTGCCAAGAGTAACTTCTGTCACATTTTTTTATTGAGTTCTAAGATTTACTGTAAAATTTCAAATGTAAAGCTGATGTTATGCGCCAATCCACCATGACAGCATTTTGTTATCAGCTTGTAAAAAAATTAAAGTAGCTCAAAAGAGGTGCTGAGTTGTCCCTGAAAGCAGTATGAGTATGTCAGTGAACTCTGAGAGCTGATGACATGACGCTGGAATTTTTAATAATGGATATAATGGTTTAATCCATTACACACTTCAGCAGCTTACGTGTCTGTTACTTTTATTCTGAAAGAAATAAACAGACAATTTGGTACACTGGTTCAGTGTTTCAGCCCAACACAACCCGAGCAGTGTTTCATTTAAAAACGACACACTTACAGTCTCATTCACGCCTACATTTACAGCTCTCACACACACACACACACACACACACACACACACACACACACACACAGCTTTTAGTTAATGCCATCAACAGGCCTTCACTACCCTGATAGCCATACACTGGACGTTTTAAAGAAATAGCCAACATGAAATGAACACTGTGTGCCCGATTCTCTGCATGAAGAGAGACCAACACTGTGCCACACTAAGAGATGTTTGTCCATTCTGTGGATTTAAATGGAATGTGGTTATGACTGCAACATCAATGTGTCGCCTTTGGGTGCATTGCCGCATGTGCTTGGTATAATCTTGAGTTCATTATTACAGTTAATCATATCAGATAAGGGAGAACATTCACCGATTACCTAACAGTGGCTGATATCATGAATACTTGAGCTTAAATGTAAATACACTTTTTTATTTGGATATGACATAAAACAAGAAGCTTCTTTCTTAAACACAAGTTTGTTCATAAATGTCTAATATGTTTATTCATTGTCAATCAATTCCAGCGTGGACCACTTTTTGCTATGCTGTTATGCTCTGATATGTGCTGCAAACAGTGCTGAGAGTGTTGTAAACTATGGAGTTTTAAGGCCCTCTACTGGACAAACTAGGTAATGACACATTACTAAATCAACCAAAGCAATAATTTTGCGTTATATGTTCACCCAACGTTTAAAATGAGCTCCCACTGGAGGCATACATCCATTTATAAATATGTATGTTATATGAGCCTGATAATATCAGCTGACATATGTACCATGTATAAATATGGCGGGCTCTACCTAATGGCTTTACCTAATGAGGTTGGCAGATCTGGGACAGCATGGCCATGTCCTGTTCTAAGTGTGTCTCTGCCTGTGTGTGTTTTGTGTGCTCCCTAAAGTGTATTGGGTTGCGCTTTCAGCTCTGTAAGTGGGAGCCAGGGTACAGGAAGAAAAAAAGAACAAGAGGTCATTCAGGGCAGGGCAGGTGTTGCCTCATGCTTCTCCTTTTCTGTCGTGCTTTATTCATTCCCGCTTCCTCTCACAGACATGACAGACAGCTGGGTCTCCAGAAGTTACAACTCAAGAGTGGCGTTCAGAAACACAGCAACCAGAGCTCTCTCAAGTACAGTCATCATTTTAACACATCAAATATTTCTCATCTTACAAGTTACAGTAAATGAGAGGCATCAGTATTGTGTTTTTTTCTTTTAGAATCTGACGGGATGAATATTGTAAGACAACATGCTCTATCTGTTTCAGCTCATCTGAACCAATAAAATGTTTTTTTTTTACTTATTGATAATGGTAAATTGTACATGGACTTGAGGTTGTATAAAGCTTTTCTAGTCTTCTGACTACTCAAAGTGTAGGTCACACCATTCACACTGAAGGAAGAGGCTGCTATGTGAAGTGTCCATCACTAATCCATTCATACACATTAATTCACCAACGCCCAGCGCAGTGGTTAGTGCGCGCACCCCATGTACGGAGGCTGTGGTCCACCAAGCGGGCGACCCAGGTTTGAATCCCACCTGTGGCTTCTTTTCCCGCATGTCATTCCCCTCTCTCTCTCTACCTGATTTCCAACTCTATCCACTGTCCTATCTCTTCATTAAAGGCACAAAAAGCCAAAAAAAATCTTTAAAAAAAATAATAAAATCACCAACGCCGCAGGAGCAACTTTCCTTGCCAAAGTGCCTTGCCTGCAGGAGCTGGGGATTGAACCCCCGACCGTCTGGTTTAGAGACAACCAACTCTACCACTGAGCCACAGCTTGCACTTACTGTATACTTATACTTGTGCACTAGATAGAAATGTATGACGTATAATCTAGACATAAAGACATGGGGACTAATACAAACAAAAGAACCTTACACACATTCATGATATTTATTTAAATTCACTGGGCAAGTTGCATATTAGCTTTAGGAGTCAAAAGGATGACAGACTAAAAGAGAAAGAAGGTCTAACAGCTACTCCCAGAGATCATAAATGACCCCCATCTGACCCTGACATCGTCTCATGAATACATTTTCTTTCTGAAATTTCCAACAATTTGTCAAATATTCAATTAAAAGTGTAAAAAAATCATTAAGACCTTTACCCCCTGATACTTAGAGGGATTGTCAAGAGAGTTCTCTCTTAATACCATCAACTAGAATTCACACACACTGTCTTCCATCAGACTCACAACAATCCTGTCTGCCTCTAGCGGTTTATTTGTATTCCACAATAGGGATGGAGTCAACGATTCAAAGGGTCAAGGACCAGTATGTTGGATCTTAGCCACTGGTTTATGAAATCAAATCTATTACGAAAACATGTAATAAAAATAATCCACAATCTAAATCCTGTTTAAAAAAGGCACTAAGAGATTTTTGACAGTGACTTTATACCTTGGCAAAAGAAAAGTTAGAGCACGTGGAAACTCAAAGAGATTTGCGCTCCAATCAGAAGTCAGTATCATCAGTCAATGAGGGCACCAGTAATCTGGTCTGTTAATCCCCCTATAGTGGCATCCAAGCTTCAGATTAGCTTACCTTCACTCAGATTTAATTCCCAGATCCAACACGACGGTTCTCACTGAGGTCAATTTGTATAATGACTTCTTTGAATGACTTTCTCTTGCCAAATAATGTGCTACAGTAGAAATGATAGTATGCAGTAAATAGAGGGCAGAAGCTTTGAAGCGACTGCATGAGGGGGTTTTATTCAAATGGGTCAGAGAAAACCTAAAACCACAACAATAGCTCTGGATAATAACCACATATTGCACCAGATTTTCTCCACGCTGTAGAAGTTCATGTGCGCCTCTCTCAGCTGCACACCTGTCTGACCACGAACCAAAAAACTTAAATCTTTCTCTGTGCTGGCTCCTTTGAAAAGTTTGTTCTAATAAATATCCTAGCCCAAAGTTACTTTCAAAGGCGGACCTTACAAACTAGGCCAGGTTGATCAAAACAGGCCAGGACACAGGTGTGAGTGGGTGTGTGTGTGTGTGTGTGTGTGTGTGTGTGTGTGTTTATGAGACAGAGATGAAAAGAGAGAGGCCTGTTTGAGTTCTTCATAACTATTGAACAGGATTATAAATTCAATAGTGACCCCTAGTGGTATAAATGTAGCACTGCAGGGAGGAAAAGAGGCTTTATCAATTCTTCATAACCACTAAATCGTTCACGTTTGATTAGCAGACTGAAATGTTTGAAGAGTTTTCTGTTTCTTATATTATAAACAAAGACTTGTTTGAGGTTTTCTGAATACTTTGAAGACCATTACTTTTTTAAATTTAAATAATTGACTTGCAAATGTTTTATTTGTACTCTGAAATCAAGGTTACTCACTCTTCTTCATATCACCCTTCACTTTAAACTCACCTTTATGCTACAGGCCAGCTCCATCAGCTTCTTTGCATTTTCCTCAGAACGATACCTCTTCGGAACCGGGACACGAAAGAACTTGAGAGCACCCTCAAAGTCTGTTTGGATCAAATCGTCTTTTGATGTCTGAAGAAAAAGAAGGACGGGAACACAAAAGTATCTTAGCCACCCATTTTACAAGCCAAACATGGCTGCTGTGCTCAGATTTATTCCCAAGATAATTTCTAACCGAGACTATTTCTTTTGATTTTAAAACAAAAACAGGTTTTTGAGAATGAAACAAGCTTAAGTAGTCTTTAGGCCTAATTGACTTTCAATAAAAAAAGGTTTCATTTATGTGTATTGGCTATTAATCAATATTCAAATTTGACAGAGCCAGCTTACCTTCAGAAGTGCCAAAGCCACATTGAAGATCACACTGATGCCCTAAAAATACAAAACATTTTCAGCAGTTTGAGGAACTAGTAAGTTAAAAGAAAATGTACATGCATTAACACTGAAAACAGTGAAGAGTGAGTGTGTTATGACTCACTATAAAAATACATTTCACCAATGGAAACATTTCTCAATAATTCTAAAAGTAAAGAGAGAAACATTTGAACTACATCGAGTACAAAACAAGAAGACTTCATATTGTAGTTCTGCACCAGCTGCTAAAAGAATCTTCAACCAAACTGCTTATATTCTTCCTTTCAATCTCTGTCAGACTTTAGGGAAGGGGCTGAAGAATAGAAATCTAAAGTTATCAGCACAGTTTTTTAGGATTCGGCTGGCTTACTTAAAGCTGTGCAGAGACACTCCAGTTGTCTTTGCCTGGACCACCAGGCAGAAAGGTGAATCTTCACTTTAGTCCGTGGCTGTGAGTGTGATTTGTGATGTGTGGCAGATTTTCCTCTCTGTATTTTGGTCTGTCCATCATTTTCTCGCTCTTGTACATCCTCTAAGTTCCTGCTGCTATGATTCACCGTTACAGCATCACGGTGTCATGCATCATCATAATGATGGTATTATTCAGGTAATGGATGGGACATGGTTTGGTTTTAGCTAGAAAAACTATTCTGGTCTCATCTGACATGAAATTCTTCTCTCCTAGTCTCACATTGTCTATTGACTTTGGACGAACAGGCCACCCATTCAGGTGATTATCCATTCAAACTTATCTTACTTCATGCTTTTTACATTAAACCTTATTATCTCACCTCTGGAGCATTTTAGTAGATGCATTTATCAGCAAGTCAGCTTCAAGAAACATTGAATAACTGATCAAAATGTGTGCGCCAAGTGTTTATTTGGTTACATGCCTTTTTGTTTTTGGGAAACTGGAGAAGGTAAAATACTAAATTAAACCAAAATGTTATCAATTTAAAAGTTAGTGTGATTTGCAGCCAGTAGAGTTGTGTTTGGTCTTGATGTTTGTGTCCGTGCATACCAACCTCACACAGTAGCAGGTCAATGATATGGAAGACCATGTAGAGAGGAAACTTGGCTGTGAAGAGGGTGAGGAACCACTGAGAGGCGTACATATGGGCCTCCAGACCCACATTCAGGAAATGGTTGTAGAGGTCTGGTATATATTCCTGTTTCAGACAGAGAGAGAGAGAGGGGGGGTTAACAGACAAATGGGGAAGGAGACCAGGGAGGAAAAGAAGATGCGAGAAGTAAATTAAAAGATAAGAATAGAGAATAAAACAAAATAAAGGGGGTTTAAGGGAAGGGAAAGATTGACAAATCACAGAGAGAACAAAACTACAACAACCCAAATGTTGACCAACTCATACACAATATTTGTCCATCTAAGTGACACACTTAAGGATACCCATGACGGTAAGTCCAAATAAAATCTAAAAACAAAACTTTAAAAAAATCTGCAAATGGGACACACATACCTGCATGAGTCTCTCAAGCTGGAAAAACTTGCAATGCAGATCTTCAAAGTTCTGCTTGAAAAGGTCCCTGAGCCCGTAATCAAACATGATCTTGACAAGGACACTGAAAGCTTGCTCCTCGGGCATCTAAAAAACAAGACCAACACATGCAGTTAGTAAACATTTCTGATGAGGCTAATTTAAAATAGTGATTATCTCCCAACCCTTCCATAAAACAAGTTCATTCATTTTTAAAAACTATTATAATTATTGATACACATCTTCCCTCGCCTATCAACTTCTTTAGGACTTTGTTTGTCCACTAGGGGGCGATAATATCCTTTGTCTGAACCACGGGCTCTCAGGTGGCGGATGAACAGGAACACTTATAACACACAATTCATAAGAAAATCAAATGTCAGTGCCCCACAGATGCCACCTGGCACGTGGATTCTTCCTAAAAGAATCATATCCTACAGTGAATACAAGACTCAAAGGCTTCTGGAAATCCAAAAGAAGCCAGACCAATCCTCCGTCATTGCAGAATGTCACAGAAGATACCGACGTCAAATGAAAACAAAACAGTCCCTGCTGAGCTCTTCAAATTGTTTGAAAAGAAGGATTTTTTTCTGATATGTTGGAACTCACGTGCAGCAGCAGCACAGCAGCCAGAAAGGATTGTCCCTGGCAGTAGCCAATCTCCTCATCGTAAACAGAGTAGGCCTGGGGGAGAGAACAGAGGCAAGTAGGCGCACACAGTAAGAAAATATGTCTCACCGGGAATTGGGAACGTTATGAAGGAGAAGAAATGATTGCAAAACATTCTGGGCTGTTGCTTGTCAAGCTACTTTTAACATTTATATTTTATCTTTGGTGTTCTATTTATGTTTTTAGTCATTCAGACATTCATTTGTGCTTTATTTGTGTGATTTGTTCACCTTTGGATTAGTGCAATACAAATAAATGTATTTATTATGGTCTAGATGTTGAGTCACCTGCAATTTTGAAAGCTACATGGAACTGTATTTATATTTTATCATAAAATCAAATGATACAATTTATTCTGATGAAATTCAGAATAAAGAAATTCACAGCTAATGGGGAAACTCTTTTTTTTTTTTTTTTTAAGTTACAGCTAATATTAGCAAGAATATTGGCAAGAAAACAGCCCAGAGCAAGTTCAGTAGCAGGCAGCGCTGAACAGGATTTGTTGACAAGTTGTCTGCCAGCCTGGAGCTACACCAGGAGGTAAACACGACTTTAAATTAAACATATAAAAATAAAGTGACAAATTACACACAGAAAACCTAAGATAACATCTCTAGACATCATCTTATGAGTCAAATAGAAATGTATAAATATTTAGTGATTGAACCCCCAGTAGAATTGTTTGGGTACAAAGCACTTACATTTTGATGTACCAGTTGTTGAGGGAAATATCTGCTCCGTTTTGCCCATTATAGAAATCTAAATATGTTGAAGTGCATGCTGTTAGTCTTTTAAAAATGGTTGTATTGGGGGCGAGGGTAGCCTAGTGGTTATTGTGCACACCCCATGTAAGGAGGCTATAGTCCTCCAAGGGGGTGGCCAAGGTTCGAATGTGGCCTGTGGCTCCTTTCTCCTGTCGTTCCCCACTCTCTCTTTACTTGATTTCCAACTATATCCACTTTCCTATCTCTACAATAAATTCACACAAAAATGTTTTTAAAAAAAAGGTTGTATTGTTAACAGGCTCTTAATTGGCATTAGAAAAGCAGTGAAAAAAATAAAATAGATAAGGTTAGGATGTGAAATGATTCGACCAAGAGGACAGTCAAACAGAGAGGACTAAGAAAGGGTTGGAGAGAGATGTTGGTACAGATGCAATTGAGTTAATATAAGAAGAGTGAGAGAGTTTGGAAAAGGGCTGTAGTGGCCTAGTGAGCTACAAACACAAATAATGAGAAAAAGTCAGCTGGACAAAGTGTGGCTCAATCCACACAGAGGAAATGGGGGGCCCACTGAATTATTCAAACACACCTGAGGAGGTGCTTGTCTGGAAGGAGATGGATGCCCTCACCTGAGCTATACATAATGAATGTAATGAAGAAGAAAAAAAAAAAAAAAAAAAGCTTTGATCAAACTGCAACCGGACCACTCATGTCTCCACTGTAAAGGCACGTGTTCATCCTCATGAGGAAAAGAAAGCTTTGCCACATGATGATCAATACGTATTTAGAGACTTTATAGACGTATTTAGTTCCTCTGTTTGTGTACAAGTGTGTGTCCACAGCACTGTGTGTGTGTGTGTGTGTGTGTGTGTGTGTTTTGTCAGCTGTGTCGCCTTATATGGAAGGTTGTGAGGGCTTTTTCGATTTCAAACCTGATGCATTTCTCGACAGGCGCTGACGCTTCTGAACTTGCTGAACCCCGCAGAAACAGAGTGGCTCTTGAGTTAATTAATGATCAGTGGCCTTTAGCTGTGACTGCTCTCACTACTGCTCCACTAACTTTATCATCAGACCTACTGTACAGCCAGTCATTAAAGCAGTAATTACATCGTGTTATAGGGAAATGTGACTCTGCAGCACATGCCGATTGCTATTATTTCCAAGAGGTTCTTCACAATGGCTGCTACTGCTACCAAAACAATATATCTTCCTGTGGGGGTTTCTCAGCTTCTTGTCTTGTAGGTTCCTCTGGATCGTTGGTGTGTGCGGGCAGCTGCTGTGCACCCCCCAACAACTCCAACTGCTACAACTATTAGTATCAGCCGTACATCTATTATCATTATTATAAATAGTAAAGTGAATCTTAGAGCTGCTCAACTTCAACCTCTATAATTAATATAATCAGTCCTGCACGTTTCATCATCATTACAGTTAGTAATGTTTATATTAGATTGATCAGTCTATCATCACTGTTAGCTGTTACTGCTTATACTACACATACTTTAATCATGATTACTGACATTGTAGCTATTAATCTATTGTATTTATTGCTGCTGTTGTTGCTCTGTTTGTCTCTATCCGTCTCTCTCTTTCTATATCTCCCTCTATCCCACTTTCCAAGCCTAACAGTTTCAGCTGATGGCTGTTCAACATGAGTCTGGTTCTGCTCGAGGTTTCTGCCTCTTAAAAGCTGTTTTAGCTTGCCACTGCAACTTTGCTAAGTGTTTCTTAGTGCTGTGGTCATGGTGGATTAAGATAAGATTCTTGCAGACTTTTTATAAGGGTGCTGGCAGGAAACATTCCAGATAGTCAGGGGGGAAATTTGACAATTTGCCTTCACACCTGCAGCCCATCCTTACAAGATCTGTTTTTAGCCGTCTTATCTTTTCATGCTAACAAATATTTTACAGATTTCACTTTTTGCTGCCACTTCCACAGAATACTTCTGACTGTAAGCTGTGACAATTTTCCACAAGGAACGTGGGATACAGTCAGCTGTAGTTGTGGATGGAGCTTTCTTTACATTATTTTTCACTTTTTCAGATTTGTTTTAAATGAAAAGTGATCTACAAAGAAAATGTTTTTTTATTTTATATTTTTACTACTTCAATAATGGCCCCTCGTTGATTTTTAAACAGTAATGTAAACAATAAACATCCCCATTTTTGTGTGTCCTACCTTGCAGATCTTGTACAGGGAGTCTTGTCCGTCTCCTCCAGTGTCTTTAAAGTAGTCGTGAGCTGGGAAAGTCCTGTTGATGTCCCTTGTGATGGCACTGTCCTGAGGAGACTCCTAACAATCAGACAGGAGGGAGGGGCAGACAAACAGGGAAAGGTGGGTTACTTAAGTATAGACGGTGTGCCTCAGAAAGAAATATAGTCATTAAGAGATTCAACAAGACGTTTTATTGGACAACTACTGCTGGGAATAAATTCCACAGAGGCCCAGCAGTGGTCAGTGTTCACATTGGTGAGATTTATAGTAAGGGGCAGGATGAATTACTGGCGGCACAGAGTGTTCTCTTCTACAGTACAGACTGTACACATCTCCCTGTCTCTGTACATCTCTGCTCTTATTTAAATACATTTTGAAGATGAAAACAGTCAAGTGTCAAGTTGAACAAGCAGAGACAAACAATGCAAACTAGAGTTACAAATAATTCCGTATATATGCAGCGCACAAAAAGAAAAATCATTGTTTGTGTGTGACAGAAATACAAATCTGACCTATGTGTTACTCCCCCCATGTGGACACTGACATAGAATGAGACATATTGCACTTAACTCTTTAAATTCACTCCTGGAAAGAAGCCAATACATCACAGTATGTCTGGTTGATAATCACATGAAGTCATTTAATAGGAAGACAACTAGAGGCTAAAATACTGCATTCAATATCAGGCTGATAAGACGGTGTTTTGCTTTCATCATAACACATTTTACCACCACAAGTCCAAACTGTAACAGAACAAAACAACTCCACGACCTTCTGTCTGGAGGGCAGGAGAGACGGATGACTAAAACAGACAGCAGGAGATGTGTGGAGGTGTGAATACAAATGTTTCCAAACAGGATCAGAGCTATCAGCACCACGGGGTGCTGCTTTGTTGTTGTGTGTGCACTTTGTTCTATAAAAAAAAAATGATTTGATGTTGTTTGTAATAAATGGTGCCTCTGGCAGAAAAAAACCCAAGGCTGAGAGTGTATAGCCATGCTAAAGCAGCAGTGTATTGTTTTTAATATATATAGTGAACAAGTTATTGCATATTTGGAAATTGTTTTTAAAGGAATAAAGCCCACACTTCTATTTTCGCTGGAGTTGGATAAGCATACAGTATAAGATAGCACATCTTATTTAAATTGTACTGACGTGATATGTTTGTTGACGTAATGATACAAGTATTTATTAAACTAGTAGTTTTGTGAGGCTGTACTTTGACATAGCAATGCTTTCATCCTAATGCTAATGCCAGCATGCTACCAAGCTCACGATTGACAATGCTAACATGCTGTTGCTAACCCTCCATTCATGTGCCTCTCTGATGACGAGAGTTGCCTAATTAGGTGGTGTAAAGTTTTGGACCATAAGGTTCATAAGATTTTGTACTAATATATTTCCGACTTTAGCACTTTCCATCAAATACGTATGTCCGACTTTCGACTAGATGAAACCCTTAACATGACATTTCCTCATCAGAAACTAATTTTTTAAAAATATTTTCCAACATAATGAATGCTGGGTAAGTATAGAATAATGTACGGCGAGCAGATCTGCAGCAGATCATACAATGCAGTTATTGACCAATCAGAATCAAGTATTCAACACAGCTGTGTAATAAATAAAGGAAATTGTACAGTGAGGTTTCTTTCTGCAATAAACAACCTACTGTACATTATCTGATACATGATGTTTACAATGTTCACCACACTCGTTCAGTCAGGTGTTAAGGCATTCAGAAGGCTGGTAATAACTTTTACGCTTAACAGTTACCCTTACAGTGGTGAAAAGTTAAAGTGATCATAAATATGATTACAAGACAGTCAAGTTAGGACTGTTCCCAGTCATATGGTATTGCAAACTCTAACATTTCAATCCACAGAGCTTAACTGTCCACATTGCAATATAAAAATAAGTATGAGAAGAGAGGAGATCGTTCAAGTTCAGGATACACTGAAATAAATACAGAGCAATGTCCATAACCCACGCAGCACATGGAACATAAACAAGCCCGGAGCAACATACTTCTCTGGGATATCCCTTCAGAGGGATGACAGAGCACCACACACACACACAGACACACACAGACACAGACACAAAGGAACAACTCCAGACTAGAGACTTAAGAAGAAAATATTAATCAGCACTCAATTCATTATTGATGATCAGTGTATTTGGAACAAACGGCCTCTAAATAAGTCATACTACTCTAAGACACTGTGGGAGTAACATGGCAACTCAAATACACATTTTATGATATCTTCAAACAGATTTTTGAGATGAAGTGGCTCTGAAACTGGGGCTGTATGTTGGGGTGACAGCAGATGACAAATGAGGCTATGATTTATTTTTTAAGTCAGACATTCCTTAATAGACGTTATTACACCCTAGTATATCAGAATATACACCTTGCGTTAGTCAGCATTCTGTGCCTTGCTCAAATGTGAAATATACTGAAGCTTACAGTGAAACCCTGCAGAGTATTTAAATCTCTATTATTAAAGCCATCCTTCCAGCCCTGTGGTTCTATCAGATATAAATGACAGCTAAATACTTCACAAATCCCTCCACAAGTGCTTTTCAAATCTCTTTGCTGTAGCTTATTAGCCCTGCTTGGCCCCTCTGTCAGTGTAACCATGAAGTCCCGCCCTCTCCTTTTCCCAGGTTTCTGTTCCAACTTCCACACAGGAAGTGAAGGGCACATAAATAATATAACAACGAAATACAGGAAGAAAGGAACGATGAAACAAAGTGAGCTAATAGGATCAGAGACCAACAACAGGGCTTTTTTTAAAAACTCATTCCACAACATCCACCACACCCAATACTGTGTGTGTCTGTGAGTGAGTGTGTGTGTGTGTCTGTGTCTGTGTGTGTGTGTGTGTGTGTGTGTGTGTGTGTGTGTGTGTGTGTGTGTGTGTGAGCTGTGTGTGTGTGTGTGTGTGAGCTGTGTGTGTGTGTGTGTGTATGTGAGCTGTGTGAGTGTGTGTGTGTGTCTGTGAGCTGTGTGTGTGTGTGTGTGTGTGTGAGCTGTGTGTGTGTGTGTGTATGTGAGCTGTGTGAGTGTGTGTGTGTGTGTCTGTGAGCTGTGTGAGTGTGAGTGTGTGTGTGTGTCTGTGTCTGTGTCTGTGTCTGTGTCTGTGTGTGTGTGTGTGTGTGTGTGTGTGTGTGTGAGCTGTGTGCGTGTGAGTGTGTGTGTGCGTGTGTGTGTGTGTGTGCGTGTGTGTGTGCGTGTGTGTGTGTCTGTGTGAGCTGTGTGCGTGTGAGCTGTGTGCGTGTGAGAGCTGTGTGTGTGTTTCACTGTATGTTAAGGAACTTTGCGTAATGTTGGTTGTTTGAGTAATTTTGGTCAAAGTAGGATCTGTTTCCTGGTCGTTACATGGTTGGTGTATTAAATATAATTTAAAATCCCTTTTCTAAAGACAGGCTGAAGATCTGATCCACTGACCTGACATCACTTTTGTTGATTTTATCTTTCGTGCCTCGTCTAAGTAACTTTCTGTAGGTATGTATTCTACTACCTAGAAATGATCAGCTGATAAATCATTGGTTTGATCAGACAAATGTTTCACTGTCTGTTGTGATATCATTTAATTTGCCTTTCCTACCTCCATTCAAGAGAGTTATGTTAGTGTGCAGTCTGTGAGTTTGACTGTTTGTCAGAATTATCAATGAAATTCTACTCGCCTAATTTTCATTACAACTTGGTGGAAAAGTTATTTTTGCAAAAGTAAGGTATCCTTAATACTTCCAATAGAAAGTACATAATAAATACATAACTGAGAGGTTAACTCTCATACAACCATATCTGGACCAACTCTTATAATCTCAGTGAATGACCTTTGTAGAGGTCTATGCTCTTTATCATTCAAAAACGTTCAAAAAAAGACTCAACTTTTCTGGTCCTCGAGTTGGACATTTAGCTTCACCCATTTCTGATATAAATTTGAAACAAAGAACAAGTTTGACATGTCATATACCCAATGAGAAAGCAATTAATTTATATAATGATTGGCTGATTTATCAATAATGACCATCATCAGTAATATTTTTTCCTTTTGGATTTTCATATTTTTCCAGAGAGACCTAGCAGGAATAAAAGCAACACATATTTTGAATCTGATTGAACATCGTCCATTGAAAGGAGCACACAGACCGGACAGAAATCTTTAAAAAATTCCCAGCAAAAGTGATTGGTATGGGTGTGATTTTGATCAAAAGGGTGGGGCTACAGCGTCCAGTGTAAAGGGCTCATTAAACCGTGCTTCAGTCTCTCAGTGAATGATAAAGATCCATGTTTCTAAAAGCACCACTTAGTGATACTTATCTGAAGTGCTGAGAGCATGTACAAAGACCTCTGACATAACAGCCAATTAAGCTTCCTCTCTGTCCGTGTGTCTGTTGGGTTGAAGAGAAGTTTGAATGAGTGTAGCGTGAGAGGGGAGAGAAAACATAACCAGTGTCTCAGAATAGTGGACGGGAAGTGTGAGAAAATAACACATGAATGATATGTTACTGATACTCAAATACAGAATCAGAGTAGACTTTTGAAATGGGTTACTTTGTTTCCAATTGAATAATCGGTGTGTTGTGAACATTTAGAGAATAGCTCATAATCTTGTTAAAATAACTTGTTTACTTTTTCCACAAGTGAGATGCAAGGATCAACCCTGCTCCTAGTCTGGACAATAATGACTGAACTCTGACCAGGGGGCTGTTAGCCTAGCTTAGCATAAAGTGAAGGCAAGGACAGCTAGCCTGGCTTTTTCAAAAGGTAGAAAGAGTCTACAAACACCCTCTAATTCACACTTTTTTTTTTGTCTGTATAACTTATAGATAAAGTGGAAATATGTCAAGCTGTGGAGTTTAAAGAGTCAGGGTCCGCAGCGACATAAACTAAAGGCATTTCTCTTGGAAGAAGTCATTGTTGACAATTGATGTTTGCTAAGACACATGATGAAAGGGGGTTGTGGATGTGCCATTTCTTTTACATATTTTTGAAATAGTGATGGATCCCCACTCACTCTTGCATTAAACATCTTTAGCGCGAGGAATTACATTTGGGTTTTGATTTCTTTATCTTCAAACATTGTCTTAATGCACGGACTGGTCATGATTGATGTCAAAGAAATACACAGTTTTGGATGCATAATTGGAATAAGGGTACTCCCAATTTCACATGAGATTAATGAATACTAATAAGTAAAAACATTTTTTGCCAAAGCTCTGTCGTAAGTCACCACCAACCAAAAGTTCCCTCTGTTCTTGTTGCCATCAAGCTGACTTCATCTGCTCCAGCCGCTCATGCTCCATTTCCATTGAAGTGAAAAACAACCATTATGTTTTTCTAAGCACGGTCTTTGTAAGTGACACGTAACTGACTGTTCAGAATCTTAATAAAAGACATGGGACAAAACATCTTATTCTCATAGACTCACTTTAAAAAACTCTGCTTGGGGTAGGGCAAAAATGGCAAAAACAAATACAGTGAGTGTTTATGTGGTATGTGTGTGTGGTGTGTGTGTGTGTGTGTGTGTGTGTGTGTGTGTGCGTGTGCGTGCCTCTATAGCTAGGAATAAGGTACCGGAGTAGAGCTTCCGTGGGAAGGCTGTGGAGCGAGCCTTCTATTGTTTATGTCCCTGATTTTCTCTGACTCAACACAATAGCTGACATGTCATTCTGTTATTCTTTCTTTGCTCCAAAAGGACCCCGCTGAGATGCCAAGAGAACATGGAGTGAAACTTATCAAGCTTGATAGAAACCTTGCTCCTCAACCAGAGCCAAAGGAGATTCACGCTGGTTATTTCACTGGATTCTAAATGATAGAAGAAACAATGAATGTGAAAGTAATGCTAAAGCTTTGAGAATTAAAAGCATAGTGCATACATGACATGTACATACATCACAAACACAACATCTGTTTTAAATAAAGAGAATATAAGTAAAGTGCAGTGATTTCTTCAATCTTTCTTTACAATTATCTGTAATCAACAGCCCACACTCAAGCAACCCAATGCTGTTTTCCCACCTTAGCATAATCCATCATTAAATCTTAATCACCCGTCTCATGACCTACTTGTTTGTGCACTCAATAAACTGCTACAGTGCCAGGAGAGCAGGCAAAATACGACTCTGCTCAAAACAGAGATGACAGTCAGAGATGGGAGCACCGTGGATGGAAATGTCAACATCATCAACTACAAACATTGCCCAAAATACAATGGCCTACATTTAGTGTGGCTTTATTTCCCTTTTAACTATTCTCACTGCAGCTTTGACAGCATTGAGATCTATGCAGAGACACTGCCTGCACCAATATGGTACTGCTTTATTACAGATTAGTTACAGCATGTTAACACAGGAACTTTTTTTTTTTTTGTATCTGTATCAATCTAAACCAAAGCAAACCAGATACAGGACATGGTGGATAAATCTGTGCTGGTGTAAAGCTTACTTCTCTTATCGACTAGACTATTTAATGTTCTGCCAGCAGTATTTAGCCGCAATCTTATTGTGACAATGTTCTGCTTTTTTTTTCCTGTTTTTTTTAAAATAACAAAGCATGTGTTTTTGAATCTACTAGACAAGAGATAACTATTGGAATTCAACCCGTGTGAAGGAAGAGAAGGTGATAGCACACGCATCAAGACAAGATTCAAAAGTATTTAGTGAAAGGAAGAATGAATACATAGAAGTAGCATCACATTTATTTATTAAGTACATTTACATATAACACCATATAGGCCTTATACCTACAAAGCATCATGTAATTAATGGTATCTTATTTGTCACAGGGACCCGCTTTGATGATAACAAAATGAAACATGTTTTAACGTTTTCCATCATACAAAAAAACCTTATCAGAACTTCAACAACCATGATGTACGAAATACAACATTGGTTTAGTGTGAAACAAGACTTAAATGGTTTTATTTTCTCAATCTTAAGACTAACAAATGAGCCATTGTTCATTTTCAGCATTCATTGTTGATAAAAAAAACAAAACAAAAAAGAAACATGTGCAGATTGTCTTTTGGGAAGTTTCCAGGCTGAGCTGTTACTCTGGTCAGTCTGATCTTAATAGGAGAATAAGCTCCTCAGAACAGCTGGGTCATGAGTCAGCCATTAGTGTGTGTGTGTGTGTGTGTGTGTGCGTGTGTGCGTGTGTGTGTGTGTGGCCTATTTACAGACTTTTTGAAAACAATGAAGAAAACCAAATACCGATTCAAGGACGGATAAAGAAATACCATTGGATGGGTGGGTGGTTGTGCGTTTGTGTGTGGAAGTGCACTACTATGTGAGGCTGTACAGAACCGTACAATCTCTCCTCAAACATACAACTCTTATTTACTTGGTGTTAAATAGTTTTGATACAGTTCAATACAACGATCAATTTCACATGTTTCAGTAAACTTTAGAAATGTTTTTTTTTTTTTTTTTTTCAGATTTGCTTTTTCTCATCTGGGTCATTACAGCCCAGATGATCACAAGTAGTGATGCACCTAAAGCTGTTTGCATATAAAGTCAGAAGAGATGAAAAAGCAGCAGCTACACTCTAATGTATCTGTAAAGGGGATTTAAATAGAATGAAATGATAGTGTAAAATATGACGAAACACTTTTCAGCTAGTAGCTATGGAAGCTAGGAACCACTTTAATCTCCCTATCTTTTATATATTTTATGTGTCTTTTATACGGATGTCACTTCCCCTGATAGTCTTTTTTCACTCATGAGTAGTTTATGTATTATGAACTCATGAAGGGCTGTATCCCACCAACATCTATTCCTCCATCTTATTTTTGGAATGCTACATTTTACTCTACAAATGTCTTTCTTAAAAGAGCCCATGAGTCCATATTCCCTCTGTTCACTCTAATCCTACCCAACATGGCCCTACACCACCAGACACCCACCTCCAGAGTGTCATTCCCCTGAGATCATGAGAGCCGATTGTTTTCCCATAGGAAAAATGGAATGTGTGTGTGTGTTTGTGTGCGCCGTGAACGCTAATGTGATCACGTTCTGGCAAACTAATTTCCCAAGACACTTTGCCCTTTATCCCAAAACATGTCTGAGAAATTGTACCATTACCTACTGTGGGAAATAATAGTGACAGAATGTCCAAGTTAAGTACAATAAATCTTCATTAAAACACAGTTTCACTCATTTTCAATTATAATCATGCTTTAAACCTCCATCAGAATCTGCATCATTTATCACTTCACAAGTGAAAA
This sequence comes from Labrus mixtus, assembly GCF_963584025.1. Lineage (NCBI taxonomy): Eukaryota > Metazoa > Chordata > Actinopteri > Labriformes > Labridae > Labrus > Labrus mixtus. Next base: position 13,456,421 of record NC_083628.1, on the reverse strand, counting down.
GACAGAGTCATTTACAAAAATAAATTCCTCTTGTTTGACAATAAGACATTCAATACGCCATTTCTGTACACGCCATTTCTGTACACGCCATTTCTGACCAAAATAAGGTATAAATAGGAAAGTTGACAATATTTGGCAATGTTTCACAGATCACAGCTAAACTAAGACAGCATTTAAATCTGACTACCACCAGTGCACATCACATATACACTCAGACAATACAGTATTTCTGAAGGGGAGTGGTTTGCTGCTAATAAAGCAATGACAGCTGATCACTCTGTTAGCACCCAGCAAGAACACTGTAAACAGTCTTAGTCAGCCAATGGTCAAAATCCACACGTTCAGAAACTCACACTCATACACACACACACACAAGCACACAACAATGCATGCAAACATGTTAACAATTTTGAGACGTGTTTGCTCCTTTTTTAAGTTTTACAGACGTTAAGAACAATGATTGCAAAAGATTTTGCACATACATTTTCCAGTCTGTGCCATTTGCTAAACAGAAAACAGTCGTATGCCTTAAAGGGGAGCCCTCTATAAATATAAGGGGAAAATCATTTCCCCAAAATACTTTAATTTGTGTGTTTTTGACAAGGCAACATATACTAACAGTCATAATCGAGCACATAAGGCATCGCCGAGCCAACACAGTCCAGTGAACCTACACTACCTTTGTGTGAAAAACCACCTGTTTTATTCCAAATCTCCAATTTTAAGATGTTTACAAAAATATGAAACCAAGATAATTAGTTGAACTTTCTTTGGTAGATTACATAAAGTGTATAAAGCTAGATTACCTGCAGCTAAATAAACTGTGGCACAAGCCTCCATTGTTCAAATTAGAGGTCGTTTTCACAAGTTTGGATAAAATGCAGCCCGTTATTGGTCTTCATCATTAAATATCGTATTAGAGTGAAACAACCCACACATGGTCACAAGATGATGGAAACAGACTGCATGCACACGGACCCACACACACACATGGAGGTGAGGGGTCAGAACCCTCTTCATGGTTGGCCTGCAGGCAGAGTCAATGGGCTTTTTGTCCCTTCCATTTAAATGTGATCCTCCTGTATTGCCATGTGTGTCTGTGTTTGCACATGTGCTACTAAGTGCAGTCACAATACAGCATACACCTAGATTTGTGACATTATGTAAATGTGAAATTTCACCCATTTACCACTATTCATTACAATACTACTTCTGGTCCCAGGGGGGCGAGCATCACAGTTCAAGGTTCTTTCATCCACATGCTTATCTTTTTTGCCATCGATCAAAAGTCTGTAAAAAAATGAGCCCACAGATGTTCCATAATTTGTGAGCAATAAGTGTGACGCATACATCCTTTCTTCGTCTTGCTTTACCTTTCCAACGGTAATGAAAGACACACATAATCAAAATGACGAAAGTGCAATGAAGATTTGTTTTTTTTAAAGGAATGTGACAACAATGTTCAGATTAACAGTCATACAGCAAAGCTGGGTAGCAATTTATATCACATATTACAAAAGTCTGGTCCAATGTGTGAACCAACAGCTCACTTGAAGACATAACATTTTGTTATTTACAACATCAATAAATAATCAAAAAGTTAAAAGTCCACACGTCTTGATGCTGACACACCAGGATCAGTTCAGTCAATGCAAACAGGCAGACATCATTTCTTCCACTTCTTTTTGACTGACTTTCTTTAGCCAATTGGAAACAGATGCATGATGCACAAACACTGTTGCACCTTTTTGAGTGATACTGAGGGGCTAAGAGCAAGTGAAAACATTAAAAGAGCTTGCTCTTAGCAGACAATCCTCAGTGCTTCATATACCAGCAGGCAAGTGTTCGGTTTGCATTCATTCCTTCTTTTCTTTTTTTTGCATTCAAATCAGCATGTGCTGATAATCAGGTCAAACATAATGTCCCAATGTTATAAATACTACACGTACAGCTCTTCTGAACATTTCTCTTAAAAAATAAGTTAAGGATAAAATGTTGCTCATCCTCAAAATACCGGTAGTTCACGTCTCCCAAGGTTGTGGGGAACCCTTTTTCAAATCTTTCATACATGAACTTTGTCCACACAGTAAAACATTTTTCAGTTCCCTTGTCTTTTTCAAACACCTTTTCATTTTAACTTTTCCTCCTTCAGTGCTTTGCTCGACTCCTCTCCTCTGTATTTGCCAGCTGTGGCATGTGCAAAGAGGACGCCCGTGTAACCTCTAAATGCGACAGAAAGAGCAGTGGCAGATCAACGCCTCCATCTGTCTCTTTAAAGCATATTTAAGCTGAAAGGAGGAGACATTTAACAGCAATTGAATCAGGCATCTTCTAAAGTTCAGACCAGGTTTTCTCCTTGTGTGCCTCACACATGACATGTTGTGCCAATTCCTATTTGACCATGTCCGTATCCATACCCCGGCCCTAAGCAGCCTTTCTCTACAGAAAGGACAAAAGCCTTTTTGGTGTTCCTAACCCCGAAGCCGTTGCCACTGCGCTGTAAACAGAAGGAGCAGAGGCGTTTGAGGCCCTTCCTGAAGGCAGAGTTGGAGAGGCTGTAGATGAGACAGTTACAGAAGCTGTTACTGATGGCGAGCCATGTGGTTAGAAATGAGGCCGCGGGGTGGTGGTAGATCCGTGCGCTCTCCAACAGAAAGTAGATGATGTAGGGCAACCACAGGATGTAAAACACGCTTGTTATACGGAACAGTACCATGGCGTATCGTTTGTCTGGGTATGTTGATGTGGGCTGCTGATACTGCTGTTGGGATTTTTGTGGTTGGGACAAGTTGGGCAACTGTCCTTGCTCTTTTGCATTGTTGTCTTTGACCCCAGACCCCACTGTTGGTCCTGGGCCCTGCAGCTGTTGGGGTCTGTAGCGTGCATGGCGCTCGCTGATCTCCCGGGTGTGCTGCCGACAGATCCTGAAGATGTTGGCGTAGGTAAAGCAGATAGTCAGAGCAGCGGGGGCATAGAGCAGAGCAACAATGAAGGTAGTGAAAGCTGGACTTGTCCTCCACTCGACTGCGCACCATTCCAACACGTCTCCGTGGTAACCTGGTTTCCCCCAACCAAGGAAGGCTGGGAGGAACACCAGAGCAGAGTAGAGCCATATAAGAACAATGCAGAAGCGGACCCGACAGGGTGTTACCAGAGAAGCATAAGTCAGAGGTCGTGTGATGGCGATGTAGCGATCCACACTCACACACGCTAATGACACCATTGAAACTGACTTCAAAACAGACACCATGTACCCAAACACCTGGCAGGTGAGTCTGGGGTCGAGGCCCTGGAGGTGATGGAGGAGGGACAGCGATGGGAACAGGCAGCTGACCCCCACCAGCAGATCAGCGTATGCCATAGTCTGGATGAAAGCGCTGGTGGTGTGATGGCTAAGCAAGGGGGCACAGTGGAAGACAAAAATGACCACAAGGTTCCCGGAAATAATCAGAACAGTGAGGAGGAGAATGATGGAGACTTCAAGGAGGCAGGTGGAGAAAGCTTGGGAATAGCCTATCTCAAGCAGGCAAAAGGGAGCAGATACGTTTGAAGGGTCAGCAGTGCTTTGGTTCAGTGGATCCAAGGAGGAATTCATCATCTTGGGCAGGAATACCTGTCGGACGGGCCCTTCAAGGGTAGGATGAACCGAAGAAACCAGTGTTTGGACGGGTAGCTGGCTGTTTCTGAAAGCAGCTGTACAGTTTCAGTTCAAACACAGAGCTCCGTGCTGTGGTTTCACGCTGAGATTGCTGTCATCTGCCATTTTGAATGCAGAAGGGATGGAAAAGGACGACGAGGAAGCCCCCTTTGTTTGTCCTCGATGCATGCAGTTGTGGCTTTACACAAAACCCACAAATCCTCCGAACAAAAAAAAAATAGTTAGAAACAGAAATGTTGGTATTCCGTTTCTTCTTTCTTTTTCCGGAAAGATAAACTTCCCAGCTGAAGGCATAAAAATGAAAACAACAGGAAGAAATGCGACTTTGTTTAAAAGGGAATTCCAGTCCTATCTAATGCTTGAAATACCTCTGCTCCCTATAAAGCCTGAAATGTCTTCAACATCTGCTGCAGCTGCAGAAAGCACAGATTGAGGCTCCCTCCTATCTGTCTCAGTTCCACAGACTCACAGATGCGTGTTCCGGTGAAAAGATATTATCGTGTAATGTTCTGCCTCCATAAATTGACAGGAGCTATTAGGAATATTTTCTTCTTTTATTCCGTTCTTCAGCTGTTTCTTCTTCTCCTCTTGTTTCTCGCTGCTCCTGAAACACCTTTCTTGTCCACTTCACTTTCTGCCTGGTCTTTCCCAATAAGATCCCAACAGACTGCCACGAGCTGAGAGGATGTAGGCAGCGCACAGGGTCACTGATATTTAAAACACACACACACACACATTCAAACACACCTCAGCTGTTATTTCTATCCAGAGGAGCAGCAACAATGTCTGGAGTGGAAATGAGGTAGGAAGGCATACCGATGCTGGAAGAACCCCCCCTCGTGTTCTTTTATCCTCCTTTGCTGTCTCTCTTCCACCCTCTCTCACTCCCAGTCCCTCTGCCTCTCTCTCTACAGAAACAGTGGCACATAGGCCACTCCCATTTCCTGTGGCTCCAACCAATGATTAACTGCAAAGGCACGAGGCTGCCTCATTCGCCCACCCTCCCTGTTTTGTTTTTTTTTGTGTGCCAATGTTTCTCAAAATCACCACAAGGAAATTCAAACATACAGTCTCACTGTTAAAATTAGAAGCATGCAGTGTTAACCGAGATCTTCCTAAACCAGCTTGAACCGTTAACATATCTGAAGCCTCTAATGATAATCCCATTCCATTGGATATCCTCATCCGTAACAATCTCAAATTTCATATCCACAATGCAAAAAAGGTTAATTTGCAATGAAATGATAACTGCATGCTTTGGTACAATTTAGAAGGGATACTATTATCAATCACAAAGCAAACCAAGCACATGAAGCACAGGACAGCTCTCCCTAAAGCTGTGTGGGTCCTAGTATGTTCCAAGTTATTTGTACATACTCCTGTATTACATCGGCCACGAGTTAAACCAGCTCTCCTGTGGTTTTAAAATCTTCTCTGATAGATAAAAAGCAAAGCTAGAAGGCAGAACATCTGCTGATGCCTTTTTTAAACTCTGTCTCTCATGTAAAGACTGCACTATGTATACTGAATAAAAGTGTGTGCGTTAAATCAAATTGTGCTACTTCAGTGATTTTTTTCATTAGTAATCTTCTAATAATAAACCAATGCAACTTAAAAAGCGTGAGAGACAGATGAGAACCCATGATAGTGCAGCGAGAATAATTCAATATGTGCTCATAGCTGTGTGTAATTAGCTGAATCACTAACACAGCAAGTTATTATGCAATTATCAGCCGGCTCTGCCTTTCAGAGGCAAGCTGCAAGTGAAGGAGAATGTGAAAGATGCTTTTCAATGAGTTCAGATCAGCAATAAAAATGAAGTGCTGCTAAAAATATATCCAAGGGCTGCATTATGCCTGAGAAATATGTTGGTTTAAAATAATGTTAAAGGAATTTCTGTAATGTAAAAAAAAACAAGACGGCTTATGATAACTTTGACTAGCCTGATTTTGTTATGCTTTAAAGATAAAGAACTGCATTATATAAGCACTAAACGTGTTAACCTCAAATGGAGTATCATGTGGAAACGTAATGATCGCACAAAAATGTTATGAAGTCACAATTCACATAACATAAATATGCTTAAAGGTAACCCCCCCTTCCAAAACTACACACAAGTTCACATGTACGTTATTAGTCTTTTACATGGTACTCCTGGCATAACAATGGTACTTATGTAATGTATAATTACACAAATGGCTGAGTTTCCTCTGGGGTCCTTTCAGATATAAATGCGGTTTGTTTGGTTTCTGTTGAACTTGGCAACTTTCTGCATGATTATCTGAAAGTCAGAGTGAGTGAGAGAGTCTACAACTGTGCGGCCAAATCTACAGTACTTAGGGTCTAATGGTCATATACAAAAACAAAGGTACTAACTGTAAGCACGGTAAAAGCAACGTTCATATGCTGAAAGACTGTACTGATAGTTTTCCTCTTGTAGAATGTTTGAAATAGAAAATGCATTGTTTGCATGCATTTGTGTTTCAGTGCATGGACATGCCCCTCCTCTATTAGTCCTATGAGCCCTGAACAGTTGTGCACCTGCTCCTGATTCTGCATGCTTCAGAGGATGCTTGGCCTGGGAGGTGATTTAAAACAGCCCATTATAGCCAGGTGTCATGACCTCAACAGATATATTTTAATCTCTCTCATGGAAACATCAAGAGAAGGATTTTATTTCAAGATTCTCTAGAGCACTTTTTATTCTTTTCCCTTTAACAGATTAGCCCTCAAAGTTCCTGCTGAATATGTGCTGGAGTAATTACCAACCATGTTTTTTTTAATCACATGATGTGATGATTGCATTTAATTACTCAGAATCCTGCACTAAAATTAGACATTTCAGTGGGTAGTAATCACTGTCAGATTACGTGCTGCATCCTAATGACTTTCAGAAGACTGCAGTGTGTCTCGTGCAGGGCAATTTGATGTAGCGTGATGGAGACCCAAACATTATCCACACACGCACACCAGGCTGCACCTTTCTCCCCCGCAACCCAGACAGACACACTCCCATGCTTTCACGCACCTCCTCTGCCCGCCACACGAGGAGCTAAAAATAGACAACCACAGTGCGACGATGAAAAAGGGGTTGGGAGAAGTGGAGGAATGGGAGAAAAAGCACGAGGAAGGGAGTGAAAGGAAGCACTGCGCGCATCAAAGATGAGACTAAGAAAAGGCGGTGGGGGGGAAGAAAAAGAGGATAGAGCAGGGACAAAACTGAAGGAACGAAACAGAGTGCTGTGAGAGTGAGAGAGGAAGAGCGTGATGTACTGTCACCTGGTTGCACAGCTGAGAACAACTCCGTCCTGCTAGCTGTCTAACTTGTGCTTACTCGCAGAATGTCAACACTTGAAGGTCAAGCTTGCAGTAGCAGACACGCAATACAGTGCCCCTAAACTCTTACAAAAAAATATCAGATTTTATGGGAGAAAAAAGCTGATGATTACTCGTGTTAGAGACAATGAGTTTCATTCTGTTCATATTCTTCTATCAAACTAAGCTATTGTTTATCTTGTTAACACCATTCATTCTGAAAAAAAAAAAAAACCTGAACTCCCAAAAGTGCTTTTAAGAATCAGAGAGCAACTGACTGTAATATAAAAAGCTGTATCTCTGCTTTGTAAGGTGACCTTGAGTACTTTGAAAGGCACCTGTTTGTGCCCAGTTAAATTCCAATAGACTGAAATACTAACAGTTCAGACTGTGAGGTGCATGCAGCCTTTTACAGGGTTTTACTTTGATCACAGTGTTGGTCAGTCTGTGGGCTTCACTCCTGTTGTGTAGAAATAAAAAGACTGAAGTGAGATGAGTAGACTGAGGATTTTTTATTATTTGACGAAACAGTTCTTGATTTAGTTGAATTTTGTGGACATAATATTCAGTTAAAAAATTCAAATCACAATATATTGTATTGTAATTGTCAGCATATCGCAAAATGTTTAAAATCGCAATTATATTGAATCGTGACTCAAGTATCCTCTGGTGATTCTCAAACCAATTACATGCACACACCATTTATTAAGCAGATGTGTGTGTGTGTCTGCTGGATCTCACAAAGAGATGCAGAAGGATTTCAATCAAAGTGTTTTTTTGTTTTTTTTTACAACTGTAGGAGAGGCGGAGGATGCATGTGGTAAAGGCGGCCGTCTTATAAACTTATAAAACATTACATTATTTCTCCTTTCAGATCGTTTGGTAGTTTGTTTTTTTTAAGGTTTCTTTTTGGGCTTTTATGCCTTTATTTTAGAGATAGGACAGTGGATAGAGTCAGAAACAAGGGGGGGGAATGATATGCAGGAAAGGAGCCAGAACCCGGGCCACGCGCCTAGAGGAAAACAGCCTCTGCACATAGGAAGAGCGAATCAACCACTAGGCCACCGGCGCCCCCCTGTTGTTATTTTTAAGATGGATTACATTGAATGTCTTGTTCCATTGTGTTTTGGATTTTTAACTATATACCGCAAAACTTCCTACATACCCAAAAAATGGCATACAAGTTCTGTTTATCACTTTAAAAGTTAAACTTAAGGCTGCTATTCTGGCTGAATTTTATCTGATAATTACAAAAAAAAAAAAAACATTCAGCACCACCCAGCCTGTGGCTCATAATCCTGACAATTGTGTTTCTGTTTTCATATAAATATAAAAATAAAGAGTCACATTGTGCCAACCTTTTTTATCAGCGTGATACAACAGAAACATAAAAGATACTGCTGGGCTGATGTCCCATTTTAGTATTTTCATGATGAAAGAAATGCCTGCTAGGATTGGAAATGAAAGGACTTTCAAAGAACTGCTCAGCATAAAGCATGTCATTTATGTCTGAGAATTCATGATATTTATCTTGGTAAGATGAGCCTAGAGCAAGTCCATAAAGTTATGCACCAGGCCAGGGTGCTGAGCGTTGTTATGTAGTTAACACAGAAACATAACTGTAGAAAGATAAGATTCCAGGAAAAAATGGAGCCAGTTGAGATTGACCTCCAAAGATAACTTCTAAATTCTTCATCTGACTGTCTGAACCTTCTGGCATTCACTGTATACTGTTTAATGTGGGACACTGGCTCCAAAGTAAAGGCTTTCCATTTCTGCCCAGCAGAAGTCAGAACAGCATTGCACACATAAACCTTTGGTACAGAGAGACAGACAGTAAAGGAATGAGGTGGACACGTCAGTCTGAAAAGACAGAGTGAGAGGAGCGAGGAAGAAGCAAGATGACAAGTGTGACAGAACAAAAACCATCGGGCAGACGGGAAGATGCAGAAAGGCACGCTAGCTGACAAGAGCACAAACAGATTTGGGTACAAGTCAGAGAGACAAGCGTACACAAATATAAATGATTATTAAGACAGACAGATAGATGGATGGATGGATTGATTTAATTTATTTTCGTGTCATGCACAACCCTCATGGGCTTATAAGACACCAAAGAATTCAGTTGCAGTGGTTTACATTTACAAATCATAACATTACAAAGTCACAGTTCAGTCTTAAACAACGTGTTATGTCTTTTTTCCCAAGCTTTGCAAACAAAGTCTGCTATAACAAAGGTTCCTTTTTTAAAACACAACTCAAGTTTTTCATAATAAGCCAAAAGAAATCAACATAATTTGAAGACATTCTTTTAAAAAGAACATCCCTGATGTCAGCATACATCGGGCAGTTAAACAAAAACTGAATCTCGTTTTCAGTTTCTCCTAACTCACACAACAAACAAACTCGGTCTTCCTCTGGAATGGCATTAAACCTACCGGTCTCTAAAGCTAAAGGCAATGTTCCTGAATGTAGGTGAGCGCAGAGGGATCTTTGTCTTTTGGTTAAATTAAACTTAGCATAGGCTTCTACACTGTAGCAATCCTTTATGAGACAATACGTTCTTAGTTTTGGTTTGCACCATATATCTAGAGAAACAGATTTTATCTCCTTTGCCCATGGGTGACAATGGCAGGTATCCCAAATAAAAATCTTTTTAGTGAGTCTCTTATCCGACATCTTTACAAGTCTATTCCAAAGCAGCATTTCACATTTATGTCTGATGTTTGGAGGCTCCCATCCCATATCTCCATTCACAAGAAGGACCTCAGAGCTCTCTAATGTACATAATTTCAAATTAGATGTTCCAGGAACCCCCAGACACCAGCAGCATAATCAGACACTGGACACACACATGAAAGATAGAGTTGTGTATAAATCTGAAATCCCAGATTACCACGGTGTTTAACTTTGTTCAGTACAGATCCCAGAACTCGACCAGCTGACTGAGTCAAAACACTCACAGTTTCTTGTGATCATGTCATGTGTTCATCCAATGTCAAGCCAAGATATTTATATTGATCAGCCTATGATAGCACTGTTGTGCCTAATTTAAAAATAACTGGACTTCTTACTAATAACTAAAAAATGTACTACTTGTGTTTTGTCTTCATTTGCCACTAGTCTCCATTTCAAGCACCATTCTGCAACAATATTCAACATAATCTGTAAATCATCTTCATGTTCAGCCAGTAGAACTACATCATCCGCATATAATAATATTCCAACAATCTGATCGTCCACTTTAACTCCCACATCAGAGGTTTTAATTTGAAGAGCTAAATCGTTGATGTAAATAGAGAACAATGTCAGAGACAAAACATCTCCTTGATTCACTCCAAATTGTTGAGGAAACCATCCAGTTGTGTATTCATTAACCTGGACGCAGGCAACAGGTGCTTGATAAAGAGACTTCACAGCAGAAGAAAATTTCCCATTCACACCAGCACTTAACAACCTATATTGTAGAAGTTCCCTATTTATCCAGTCAAACGCCTTCTTGAAATCAATGAAACAAGCAAATGTTGATCTCTTTTCCTTCATTCTAGCACATATTATTGAGGTGACTACATATACATGATCAATACATGCTCTAGCTTTTCTGAATTCCATTTTTGAAATAACTCATAATATACTGAACAGCTTTGGAGACTTAAGCACTTTGTTTGAAAGTTCGTCAATTCCGGTAGCTTTTTTCAACTTGCTTTTTAACGGTATGTATTACAATTTTTACCTCCTCCACTGAAAAATTTTCATTCAAAAACCTATTACTATTATTTACATCAGATAACATTTCAGACTCCATTACCTCTTTTAAGCTGATTGTTTCCTTCAAGAAAGCATCGTCAAATGAATCATTGCACCTAGAGAACAGATCTGCAAAATCTTTCCCCCATTTATCTATAACAATTCCTAAAACAGAAGTACATTCTCCGCTCTCTAGTTTTATTTCCATGGGAATTCCACTAGACTTTCTAGAACCTAATCTATTAATTTCAAACTGTTGGGGATTGTGGGTTTGAAGGTGATCAATGTGCAATGAAAGGCCTCTATTAAACTTGCGTAGAAAGAGGCAGAAGGGTCATTATGCAGGCAGGGCTCAGTCAGGTAGGCAGACAGATAGTCTGATGAGCGCTTGTTTTTACTCTCCACAGGACACAGGCTCAGCATGTCTTTGAGACATCTGTGTGTGTGTCTTCATATACACACCACAGGAACAATGTCTCACATTCTGACCCACATTTGGGTCAGTAGAGTGATGCTCACTACCTTGTTGTAAATGTAATTAAAACAGAGGAGATGGTGCTGGATCCACGGTCTGTAGGAGATCATGGCCCTTTTTTTATTCATAAAATAAAGAAACAACCAGGTTAGCTTCTACAGGTATCTTTATACATGGATGTGTTTTTCTATTGTTCTTATTGATATCTTCTAGTGGAAGCAGCTGAATGTTTGGCAGAGTCTATTTGCAGCGATGGCTCTTCATGATGTCACCAGTGCAATATGTTAACCGCCAGCCATGGGGTGTTTTGGCTTTACTTTTGTACAATGGGATGAGTTGGAGATGTGTCATCCATCTTTATATAGAAGTTATGCAAAAATCACATAACCAATGAAGAAATAATCTAAGGATAAAGTTAAAAAAACCCTATGAACTATCCTCTAATAAAAGGAAGCTCATAAGATCCATAGCTTAATATCATTCAATGTCAAACATTTCCATCACACAACAGCTTTTAATTTAAAAAAATAATAATAAAAACACTGAAAATAAAAACTTCAAGACTAAACTAGATTTGATAAGTATCCATATGGCATAGGACGACAGACACAGGATTTGTTATTTCCTTTTTCCTCCTGAGCATTCCATGTAAAGTCGGTTGGCCCTCTCTTACTACGAGACGCAAAACCACTGGCATCTTTTTATCGATAAAGCCCTTACTGGAAATCTACCATCATATATCGCCTCCTTGTTACATCTGAACCTTGTTCCATTTTTAACCCGCTTCAGTGAGGGACTGGTTCTCCAGGTTCCTCACCCCAGGACTGACCTTGGGAAAACGGCTTTTAGCGTTAGTGCTGCAAACTCATTTTACAACATGACCTGAAATTGAGCACTTTCATCCCTTTTGGACAATTTAGAAATATTCTTCTTCACCACCCAATACCTGCCTGTAAATGTTTTATTTGATTTTAATTGTTGACTGATCATCGTAGAAATTTCAATCTTTTAAAATTATTTTACTTTATATATTTGATTGTTCTTATTGCTCATTTATTGATTTGATTTCCTGTGGTAGCTTTAACTAATTTTGTTGAACTCATTCTGTCTGTCATTTATGTTTTCTCGGCATCAGTGTAAATGAGGGTCGAGAACTTAAATAAAGGTTGATGATGATTTATTGATTGCTGTTGGGTTGTGGCAAGAATTCCAACCAATATCACAAGAAGTGCTTCAAAAATAGACCGCCTGCAGTTGCTTTTCCTGAAGACTAGGACTATTCTGTGTTTTATGCTATTATATTGTCAAAAAGTTCCAACCCTCAGCAAAATAATTAAGTGTGGCCTGCCAATATGTCGCACCATCTTTAAAAATTGTCTCCCTAAATTTAAGTCAACACGCACTGGACCAGCCTGCTGCATCAATCAAGTATTTCTTTGCCAAACTTAGTAACCCTTCTTCTACTCACTATAGTGTACGCAGCTAATGCAAAATGTGGGCCATAGCTAACACAGCCTAATAACTTAATTGGTTACTGGTGGAGTGTTAATGAGTCTGCATTCAGCGTTTGACGGGTACTTCCAGTACTTGGCAGGGACCCTCATGTTTGAAAATTCATTAGAGCTCCAAAGGGAAGGAAGAGGTCCAATGTCTGAGACCTACAGCCCTGCTTCCACTTCCATCAATGCCCTGCATTCACAAGTATGGACGTACACCCTGTTCTGCAGGGGTTAGGGTACAAAAGAGGGCACTAGCTAGGACATGATGTGCATACAATGTAATGCAACACAAAGAGATACACACAAACACAGGCTGAACAAATAAAGCACACAAAACAAATGAGGAGCTGGCACATGAGTATGGTATGTACAAATATTGAAATAGCAGCTGAAATAGGGAAAGAAAGGGTTAGTAAATTAGAATATACGCTTTAATTACAAACAGCAACACTGATTATGTGAATGGGAATTCATTCCTAGTCAATTCAAAGGTACCATTATGCTATTTCTGTTAAGTAACATGAACATTTCTGTTCAATTATTTCTTTTTAAAAGTGTTGTAGATCATTTCCTTTTTACAAGACCCAGTGTGTCTATGTCTTCATAAAAAAATCATTAAAACTGTGTTCACTAAATGTTGTGCTAAATAAATCATTTACCGTCCATACACTTTTTTTTGGATATCATTCCTATTTTTTTTCCAATTAGACATAATAGAAAAAACGAAATCCTATGTCAGAGTCAGATATGTCTGCACGTGTTCTCCACACTTCTCTCCGTGTGTTCGTTGGCTGACGCACAAATCTGGAATGTTTTAGTGCTTCTGCAATAAATTCCTATCCAGGTTTCTATCCAGTGACTATCAATACACAGGCATTGTGATCCACTGTTATTGTTGTCTGAGTAAACGCTGGGATTCCATTCATGCCATTCATGTTAACAGAAAAACAGAGTTTATCCTCCTTTTTTTCTAACCCTGAAGTATCCAAGTTTACCATCATCGCATGCCAGAAATGTAACCCAAAATACAGGAAAAGGCAGAGGTAGAAAAAGGGCACGAAGGAAAAAGAGGCAAATGCATTCTGAAAGAGTGAAAAAAAAAACGAGAGTGAGAGAGCTGAGCAAGGGGGGGGGGGGGCACCAACATCTTGTCACCACCTGGGACCCAGCTTGCTGCTCGCCCGGGGATGTTGCCTTTACATAAGAACAGTGGACAGAGCAGCAGCATACACTAACACACTGTTCTCAGCCCACAGGGGGGCTAACCATCCACAGCAAGGAGAGCAAGTCTTCTCTGATCTTTACACGCATGGCCACACAGACAGACCTACACAGTAACAAAAAGCCTGCTCGTCGTTTCTGTACATCCATTAAGGTTCAGTTATGCAGAGTAGAGGCAAACAGGCAGAGCTATAACGAGGACACCCAGCTGTAATTAAGCTAGTTATACATACAATATAACACACTTAAAATCTACATTGTTGGACATTTATAGAGTGTTAGTATTGTAGCATACCACAGCATGTAGTGCATTATGGGCTATTTCTGGCTCAAGTCTGACTTTTAACTGTTAGAAAAAGCTAAGTCTTATTCATTTCTAACACTACATAATCACATGATACATGTCCTCTCTAAGGACCTATGAATATCACTTAGATAATCATAATAATAAAGTTAATCAGCTGGTATGACCTACAGGGCGGCTGTGGTTACCATCACAAGTTTGAACCACATGAGAGTGAAACTTGTGAGACAGAACCATCAGTGGCCCTGAGGTGTACTTTCAAAAAAGTTCAACCTCGTCAAGAATCATCGGCAAGGACGAAATTTTAAGTCTTTCAGGTACAGAAAATCAATAAATAACCCGGCCTAAAAGTAGAAGTACAATGATTTATCTTGGGTATGAGTCATGCAATAAAAAAAGGACAGCTTTTCCAAACACTAAATCATGAGGTGATCATGGGAATTTCGTTTGACCTGACCATCTTAACAGAGGCAATACTTTTAAATGTGGTCTTACCTTTGTAATAAGAGTGCGGTACTCTTCTACCTGGTGGTCATTGTTATGGCAACCTGCCAGGAGCTGCCACACCTCCCCACGCAGAGCCTCAGGTATGCCGCTCCGCACCAGTGCTGGCAGCGGCCGAGGACGCACCGATAAGTTTGTGTGCCTGAGAGAAGGAAGAAGACGAAGAGTCAGTGATGGCCAAATCATTCTTTTAACTTTATTTAGTGTAATCTTTACCAGTATCAATCATAAGAGCACTTAAAAATCCTCATTAAATGAGTTGTGCTTCTCCAATCAACATGGATATATCAGGCACACCTGCCTAACACATCCACAACAAGCTTTGATTTGCTCTGCACTGTGTCCAAAAAGGGCCCTCATCATCTCCATAGATGCTCTGCTTGGCCAAAATCCTGTCAATGAGGAGTTATGTCACCTAATACCACAGGTAGAATGAGTTTAATGCAGAGCACTCTTTTTTTCATGTTTCCATTTCCACTTCAAACAGGGGATACAATCAATCAAATACTGAAATGTGCTATTCTTGTACAGGGAAAAGTGTGATTTATTCTTTAAATTCTTTTTCCGCTTAATCACCCCACTTCTCCTGATATTTGAACAGCAGCATTGCTTTATTTAACACGGCACTATTTTTAGCAGCATGGGAAAACAAAGGACAGTGGAAGACAATGAGCTGAAAAATTAATTGCAGCAGCACACGGAGAAGTTTTAATGATTTCCCTCCCTCATCTTAACAGATGGAGAAACACTCAAACTTCGTCAGAAAAGGGTTTGAACTGTATCCATAGTAAAAATGAACAGGTCTTAGGGTGAAAGGATGGCAAACTTGGAGGCACAGCTGTACCTCACTGGTACTCCAACTATCCCTGACTGGAGTTGACAGAAAATCCCTGATGATTCTCTCATTTCCCCCCCTTCTCAATTCATCCTTCTCTATTTTCTGCTTGTTTGTTTTTTTTTGTTCCAGGCGTCAAGTTATGCAATACGTGGCATTTTCTGTTGAGACTAAGAAGGGAAACACAAGTATGGTGTGTTTGTGTGTGTGCATGCATGCGTGTGTGTGTGTGTGTGTGTGTGTGTGTGTGTGTGTGTGTGTGTGTGTGTGTGTGTGTGTGTGTGTGTGTGTGTGTGTGTGTGTGTGTGTGTGTGTGTGTGTGTGTGTGTGTGCATGTGATGTTAGTAAGGCCAGGCCTGGTCCTGAGGGGCATCAAATTGTAAAGGCCTTTCTGTGGTTTGCCTCTCTTCGCTCCCAGAGTGCGACATCCCACAATGCAACAACGCAACACTCTGGCTTGAACACACAAAAGCACTTATCGCTTGCACAAAGCCAAGTATTATGAAAGGCTGGTCTTATGATCCCTTTCTTTTAGAAGTATTTTTTTTATTTGAGAAGTGAGAAAAATGCCTCCAAAGGATTCAGTGTTTTTGGTTTCATGCAAATATGAGAGTCAGGATACACTAAATATAGCACAAAAAAAAAAAAGATTTAATCCAACCAACAGATATAAGGTACAACAAATGATTTATAAAATACAACATTTAGATGAATTCTCTAAATGTCTACAGTTACTCTAAAAACAAACGACAACATACAGGGATAAAGTGTGTGTGTATGTGTTTTGGGGGGGTATTTGTATTTGGTGTGTGTGTATTGCTAAACTTGTCGCTTATTAAAGTCTAGGCTCTAGTTTAAAACTAGTTTTCATTCCATTGGTCATAAGCTTTTGATTAAAAGTTAATGGAAGAGGGAAGCCACCTTAATAAGCTGCTAATGAGGAACTCCTACCTGCTGCTCTTTCGTTCAAATAAACCACGCTAACACACACAGACAAACATGTGAATTATTTGTGTGTATGAGTAGTTTCTGAGCCGCAATGGAAGTGGAACGACAGGATGTAACAAGGGAACAAAGACCTACCACTTGGATAATAAGTCTCCCCAGGTCTCCAGAATCTTCTCTGCACACTCCTTGGAAACATCACCAGACCCACTGAGCAACGGCTCATCATTATCTAGACACAGAGTAAAAACAGGCGAGGTTATTGTCCTTTTCTTATCTTACATAATGAAACGTGGCCTTCAACTACACCTCATAGAGCTCATGTTTAACAACAGTGATTAAAATGGAGTCAAGTAAACAATAATTGGTCTCAAACTTTCTGTTTACTTATGTTACCAATATGGAGCCAAATATCCACCTACCTGAAGACCCTTTATTTTAATTTGTATAATGACATGTTTGCATCATTAGATGTGACCCTCTCTAAACTAGTTATGTTTTTATCTGATAAACCAAATACATTCCCAATGTAACATTTTATCATCTACTTTTTTGTGTCCAAAAAGACAATAATTGGCTAATCTCCATGAACTGTGGAATCTAAATATTCACAATAACAGTTCAGTAGCAATAAAAGGAAAATAAGTCCAAACAGTGAATCCAACCCTGTACCTCAAAGCCAGCAGATCAAAGTCTAACACACAGTCAGATACAAAAAATACTTCAGTTATTAGATCTACCATACCTCTCACTTTTACACACACATACAAAAAAAACAACCTCACACACACTAGCACACAGCGCTGGGAGCTAAGTGCTCTGTGAGAATACAGAACAAACAGTTCTGTAACACAGCGTCTGATCTCCCACATGATTTTTCACTCCTGTGGGCCACAAGTCTATATCAGGTACATCCCCACAGGGTAGAGCTTTACATTTTCTATGCAAAGCATGCAAAAAATATATGAAACTATGCAGCATATTTAAGAAGGCTTGTTTGCTTCAGATACATTTGTTCAACTTCATGCTGCTGCCCAGTATTACTTTTACATGTATTGTTGTATGGTAGATGTGTGCCATTTTTCCAAAGGTCAGTCTTTACCAAGGACATCACAATAGATCAGTGTTTCAGAGGGAAAGTAAACTGATCTATTAATCACTCCCATTTAGCATCTATTTGGGTTGTTTGTGTGTCTGATCTTCTGCAATAACTGTTTGAAAAGCCTCAAATGTTTGTCATGTGATTCAGTCAGGAGTCTTCTGTGCTGCTACGTGGTCACATTTCAACAGAATAATTTAATATTGCTCATATAAAGAAAAAAGTGTCTTTTGCTCTGCCAGGGATTTCATTTCAAATAACATATATATGCAGTTCTTCTTTATTGTGTCCCTTTTAATAAAATAAGAAATCCAATAAGAAGAGGCCGAGTAAAAAAGAAAAAGAAAAAAAAAAGGTAAGACAGCATCCAGTCACCTTCCTCTTCATCATCCTCAGGTGGCGAAGGAACCGTGCTACCTGGCCCTGTGGGCAGGATGCCGGGACTCGCTGTGGTCTTCCGTTTCTCCCTCTCGGTCTCACTTTCCAAACTCAACACCTCATAAAGTGTGTCGGAAGCAGGACTCTTGCGCTCCTTACGCTCCATCTGAGGAGAGACGCATGGAGAATACCTCAGACCAACTTTATAGTAAAAAAAAAAAAAACGACATCTGATCCTTTTTTAAAAGTCTGTTGAATTACCTTTATAGGGAAAATAGGAAATACAAAAAGAAAGCCACATCATCTGAATTGATTTGATCATGCATAGACATTGTGCTCTTGACTTGATACCTGTCGTAGCTTAAGGTAGAAGGTCTCAGTGTAGTTGCGTTTGCTGAAAGGCCAAAAGAGCCTGTCGTTTGGGGCGCACACCCTGACCCTCGTCTCCAGCAGAAAACGCACCGGCTCTTCCACCTCTGTGATCACAAGGTCCACTGCTGTCGTCATGTACATGAACTTATCTAGAAGAAACAAGAAAACACGTTAATGTTATCTCAAGTGACTGTTTCTCTTCTTTTCACCACCTGTAGTAAACACTGATGTACAGAACAAAGAGATGATATCTTTCTTTTTCATATTTTAGTTTCCACAAAATTTCTTTTTTTTTGCCTTTTCACAGCTAAGCTTTTTCACAGCTAAACCTTATCTTGAATTTTTGCACCTTTAAACATGGATACTTTAAGTGTGAAAGTCTTAACAATGTATGAAACAAATCTAATCAGTGAAATGTTTCACAAGGAAATAATAACTGCTCAAATCACTGTTTTCTTGGAATTTTCTGCAGATTTTTGGCTGTTACCTTTGGGCGTTTCCTCGTTCACAGCCTGGAACTGAGGCGTGTTGGGGTTCCAACTTCCTGTGATGATGTAAGACTTCCCATCGGAGCTCTTTCCCATTGACTCCTGAAGGGGCAAGTGTTGGGAGAAGTTAGCAAGCACACACACACACAAATTCATGTGGACACATACACACATTCATACATGCATGAAAATAGTCACCTACCAGGTCTAGCAGGTGCATGTCACTGTTCTTGACATTTTTCCCAGGGCTGAGCAGCAGACCGAAACACCTGGAGAGGAGACACACATGAAAGTGCACAACACATACATGAAAACAAACAAGCCAACACATACACAAAGAGAGGCGAGTTGGAGGGAAAGAGAAGATAAATAAATAAGGTTACATAAGAAAAAGGGCGAGAAAAAAAAGAAGCAGAGCAAGAGCAGGGAACCAGACACAGAACAATAAATCTCCCTATAGAGTAAAACCAGTTGTTAACCATCACATAAGACCGCAAATAGCTTCCTGGACTGATCCTCTAACGCAGACCAGATCGTCTGGAATATTAAACACAACACTTCAAGCCTTACCTTCTCTGGGTTTCATCAAACAATAACAAACCACTGTGAAGATGGAAGTCCACAAAAAAAGAAGATTGAGTGTTTACATCTTAACCGATTTATTAGACCGTGGAAAAGAGACGCTAACATTAATAACCATACCGTGCCGGAACGCTTTCAAGCTAACAGGGGCCGACACGCGGATATGAAACGTTGTGTGTTTAACAATTACAGCTGGGTGTTTCCTTTTGAATGACTGTTTGGTCATGTCTGGGCAAACACATTGAAACAGTAGCAAATGTCGGTTTGTGCGGATATACATATTGAATCACTTAGTTGGCTGAATTAAAAATGATTATATTCTTATATCTGGCTTATTATGTCTTCTAAGTTACTGCATTCTATGTCAGTGTTATCACTGATTTGATGCTGCAGCTCTATCTTAGAAACTCTGGAAAAATAAACTAGTATTTAGGAAGGATTTTATATAAGGCTATTCGAGTCTTGTGTGTGTGTGAATATGTGCTCGTGTTCATTTTACCTCTCAATAGCCAGTTCCTTATTGGAGGTCTGCTGCACATATATGACTATTTTCTTGTCCATTCCTGCACGCAGCTTGAAGCTCTGCTTGTCCTTGTCCTTTGCTACAGCACTGAAAATGTGAAGAAAATAAATATCAGCCATAGTCTTACATCAAAAATGATCATCAACAGAAAAAAGAGAGAGGATGTGACAAAAGCAGAGTAGAATTATAGAGCAGACACAGTGATATGTTTAACAGTGACTCTGTAAAGTAGATTTACTGTCATTTGAAACCCTATGTAAGGATAAAACCTAATGGTTCATGTTCCAAATAGCTCCATTTATCATAATAAAAGCAAGCATAGTAGCTGTTTTCAAACATTCTGCTCCTGGTTCTCTTTCCTGCTCTGAAAGCAGTGTTGGAGACAGGAACAGGAATCAACTGTCCAAACCTTCGCTGACAGAAATTCCTGAGGAAACACTGAAGAAACCCTAAACCTGAACAGAGACTCTTGAAAAATCCATTGATCAAGTTGAAATTGATTGCAAACACTTGGAACCTGAAATAATTTCAGACAGTGCTTTAAATCACAACAACCCTGAGTCAGAATGGACATAAAGTAAAAGATACAGCTGAGCTTAGTGAACTAAACTAACTCGTGGTTTTACAGGTCCTAAAGATAAACAGGCTTCTTAAGAACACAATGCAAAAAGAAGTTATTGAAATATTCTTCTGAAGTACACCTCTACAGATGGTGTAGAGTTCACAGTTATACATCTTTTTTTTTTTCAGTTTTTTTCCACAATTTACTTTTTTTACCCAATAAACAGTCCATGCATGTTTGCATGTGAAAACTGTTTTCTTTGCATTCAGTACACTAACACAATCAACTGAGAGCTAATGAGCAGGAAATGTGTGCTGGCTGAAAATAACCACAGGCCTATTTTTGGTTTGTTTGTTTTGATTTGTTTACCAAATACGCTGAGACTTTGAGGCTGCTTCTGAACATAGCACAACATAGACTGAATTCAGTCATACAGGGGAGCAAAAAAAAAAAATAGAAGTGTTAGGAAGGATGGACTGAAATGAACAAACAGGGGATCCTGTTTTGTTTTTTTATTGTATTATCGATTTGCAAAAAAAGTGTGATTCCAAATTAGCATGATTTTAATTTCATTTGTATGTTGCCAAACACTGTCAGCTCTGGTTATGGTCCTAATGTTTAAAGAACATTTAACTCCCCTAAATTAGGTCTGCCTGTATCTTTGTTTATGTGTGTGTAATGGGTAATATGGTTTATGTATATGTGTGTGTAATGGGTAATATGGTTTATATACAGTATGTGTGTGTGTAATGGGTAATATGGTTTATATACAGTATGTGTGTGTGTAATGGGTAATATGGTTTATATACAGTGTGTGTGTGTGTAATGGGTAATATGGTTTATATACAGTATGTGTGTGTGTAATGGGTAATATGGTTTATATACAGTGTGTGTGTGTGTAATGGGTAATATGGTTTATATACAGTATGTGTGTGTGTAATGGGTAATATGGTTTATATACAGTGTGTGTGTGTGTAATGGGTAATATGGTTTATATACAGTATGTGTGTGTGTAATGGGTAATATGGTTTATATACAGTTTGTGTGTGTGTAATGGGTAATATGGTTTATATACAGTATGTGTGTGTGTAATGGGTAATATGGTTTATATACAGTATGTGTGTGTGTAATGGGTAATATGGTTTATATACAGTGTGTGTGTGTGTAATGGGTAATATGGTTTATATACAGTATGTGTGTGTGTAATGGGTAATATGGTTTATATACAGTATGTGTGTGTGTAATGGGTAATATGGTTTATATACAGTATGTGTGTGTGTAATGGGTAATATGGTTTATATACAGTATGTGTGTGTGTAATGGGTAATATGGTTTATATACAGTGTGTGTGTGTGTAATGGGTAATATGGTTTATATACAGTATGTGTGTGTGTAATGGGTAATATGGTTTATATACAGTGTGTGTGTGTGTAATGGGTAATATGGTTTATATACAGTATGTGTGTGTGTAATGGGTAATATGGTTTATATACAGTATGTGTGTGTGTAATGGGTAATATGGTTTATATACAGTGTGTGTGTGTGTAATGGGTAATATGGTTTATATACAGTATATACAGAAAGGGTTTTTTCTGTAGCATTTTTTTGTTCTTAGTAATTTTGTCTTGACATAGCTTTGTTGTACATTGGTGCTATACAAAGACATATTGAGCAATTGATTGATATTTTGTTAAAATGTGGCACTTCCTCTATCATTGAAAATGACTGAAAAAAGAGCAGTGAACAATGGTTCCATCTCTAACTGTACAATACAGACAGCAAGTTTGCATGTTCATCATGTCTCACCTGAAAGTGCCCTTCCCATCATCCTCCTTGATTTCCAGGCTGACAGTAAAGGTAAACAAGTCGCTGTCAGGTGTGAGCGGGGCAGCCTGCTGAGATGACAGGAGTGCCTTCTTAGCTGACCTCCGAAATGCTGTGGCGAAGCTGTACAGTATCCTACTGACCTGCAGGAGGGAAAAAGACAGAAAGTGAAGAATAAATTTAGTTGCACACTGTTAAACTGAGGTCAATACTGTACAGGCTTCTTCCTGCATTCAAAAATTTGAGGCCGCCTAATTTTGTACCTCCACCAGCCCTCGTCAAAGTCTGACGGGTGTTTTCATGGAGAACACAAGAGTTCCAAGTACAGCACCTGGTGAATTTGTCATTTTGGTGGTGGCGCTGTATCGTAATCAATTCAGTGCACCAGAAAACAAAAAATCACACTGCCAAACAACAAAAGAGGAAGAAACATGCAAGGAGAGGAAGTTCATATTTTAAGAGAGCCTTTGGTGGTTTTCACTACGCTGCTCTACACGCATGCACTACACAAATATCCAACTACCAATAAAATGCCGCTATCAAGGATTTATTCCTAAAATTATAAACGCCTATGCGATTATCCGCATGATATAATTTGCCTTTTTCAAAAATAAAGGGAAATTATATTTAATGATCAAAATTTCCATGGGGAGGACCTCCAGACTCCCCTGGCCTAATCCTTATAAGAGCTGGATTTTTAGCATGTATGTCCATTGACTGCAGCTACTGAAAAAGTAATGGTTAGAAATCTTTTTTTTGCCATTTGATCAATTAAAGAATGTTTGAAAATATCCCCAGCTTCTTTAAATATTACAGTCATGTTCATGTACAGTGCAGCCGCTGCAACGAGGATAATAGCCTCGGTACGTGGGGCGCGACATAACCCATAGGCTAACGACGCTCCTATCCATGGATTTTGAGTTTGAAAACTAGCGACAAGATTCAAGCAGTTTATATGGGGCGACTGTGGCTCAGTTGCAGCAACATGTCCGATGTGTCCTTGGGCAAGACACTTAACCCAAAGTAGATCCTGCTGCTTCATTGGCGTATGAATGTGTGTGAATGGGATTAGTTACTTTTTATGGTTAATTTACAAAACAACCACTTCCACCAGTGTGTGAATGGGTAGGTGTGACCTGTTGTGTAAAATCACTTTGAGTATCAAAAGACTAGAAAATTGCTTTACAAGCTATATGAGCTTCTCTAAACTAGCTCTGTAGATTTAAATAGCTGGATTTTATATCAATGACCATTTGGTAAATGCTGGGCCGTTCTTCACAATTTTATGTTTATGTTTATGAGAGGGTACCATGTATTGCATCACCATCCTTACTGTGTGGCCATTTGCCTTTAAGGGAGAAGGAGCTACCTTACCTTCATGGAAGGAGGGAAAGTATGAGCGCTTTGAGATTCTGAAAAGCTTTATGATAGCCAGCAAGTTCTAGAGCTACCCGCATCTGGTGCTAATAAGTATTAGTATTTATATACTTTTTCAAATCCACCACTTTTAAAAGAATAATCCCAGTTTTTTTAATATCACAAATACTTTATATTTGACAGTATTTAAAAAAAACTGAAGCCACTTATGTTCTTGAGCTCCAGTGAGGATTTTTTTTTTTTGCTGCTTCATGGTGGGGGAGTGTGAGGCAGCTTTAAGACTGCCAACTTTGACAAACTGGGTGGTAATGATGTATTTACATTTACTTAATGTTATTTTCCCCTCACAAGGCTTTAGATTTGTTGGCTTTGCTTACAGTCATGATAAAGTATTCTATTGTATGTGTGATTATTCCAACACAGACATGTGTGTGTGATAATAAACAGAGTGTTCCCCCAACTAGAGGCCCACAGCACAGTGGTTTTTGGATCATCTCTTATTCTGGTAAACAGCAGAGCCTGGGGGTAGTGACTGAGAGATGGTGTGGGGAAACTGCTGTTATCAATAAATAACAATGCTCTTTTTCCTTTTTCTTTTCTTTTTTTGTACAGGCCAGAATTTAAAGCAGCTTCTAACCTCTCCACACAAAGCCTTTGTTGTATTCTTGGGACAGTAGAAGTATGATAGGGCATCACAGGGGGGTTGATTTATTAAGAAACAATGGGGGGGCTGGATATAAGAGATGGGAATGAGCAGAGTTTGATGGGGGTAACCCCCCTGTATTCCTTGTTTATGACAAAATAAACAATAGAATTGTTGTTTTTGAGAGTTTCAAGCAATCCTGGAGCCAACACTGACCAAAAGATCAAAAGTCTACAAATGGCCTTTTTTGTGTGAACAGTAAAGGAGCTCTATCAAGACAGGGACATGTACAGCAAAAATACCATCCTGACAAGTAATGTATATTTTAGAACTAGAATGACCTTCAGCAGCCAGTCAGTCTGCAGTTTACATACAGCAGGTTTCCCACAGACTCACAGTGTAACAGGGGTTGTGAGGGAGAGACACTGGACAAAGTACACATTTGTATGTTGAAAATATTTAGGCAACTACTCTATCCTAAAGAACAGCATAAATAGACGTGTAAATAAACAATCCGGTGATTTACAGGAGGGCCAGAAAAGGTCTCTATGTTTCTTTATTTCTCTGCAGAGCATATGAGCATATGTGAGCTCCTGCCTCACAATGAATAGCGTCTCTTAAACAAGTAAAACTAAAATGTTGTCATATACTGTATATTCATTTCTATTGAAGCAGTTGATAAAGCATTTGTGAGGGAAGTTTAACTCTTATTATTTGCAGCTTTACAAATCCACAGAGGAAATATTTAAACACTACTCTTTTGACTCTCAGAGCTCTTATGAAAGGTAATTACATAACACAATTTGGATTGGTAATTAGACTTTATCCAAAAATGTGCAGCTTTTTAAGATCTGGAACTTGTTACGTGTTATATTGTTTTTACTTCCCCTACAGGATATCTCATTGTTTCTTACTTGGCAGCATTGTCTTTAAAAACTTACCGACACAAATCTTTGGAAAAATTGTTTTATCTTATATCATGGCAACAATCTATTTGCAATGCCCGATTTTTCTTTTTAACATGTGATCTAATTTGTGTTAGGAGCTAAAATTACTCCAGCGAAAACAGTTCTATCAGAGCTCTAATGATTTGAATCAGGCTGCACTTGACTGAGAGGTTTGGCACAATGGAGGCAGAGCAGGACAAAGAAGGTAGTTTGCTTCATGTGCGAACACATCTGCTACAAAAATAACACATCTGTTTAGAGACATAAATAAAGCAGAAACTTCTCAAGAAGTATATGATCACAAAATCTGAAAGAAATCAACTCAATTTGCCTTCAGCTTCTTTTTGTTAAATTGTGGTATGCCATGGGTACATCATTCTTTTGCTCTCACTTACAATTTGATTATATAATTGGGTCACTTGGTGTGGACAGCTCGAAGGTAAATGGACTTGAGCTCTTCTGTCTTCTGACAGCTGAGGTAAATAAGGCATCAAAAAGTGCCAGTCCAGATGTGAAGTCCTGCCATAACTTAACTAGGTCTGAATGGTAAAGTTTCTTGTGTGTATGTGAACACTTATTTATTATGTTTTCCAAAAAACCCCATTTATAATGAGATATAGTATGTGTATCTTTTGGTACAGCTACATTGTGTATACATTTTAAAAGTATAGCTACACACCTAATTCACAAAAAGATGAGTTTAAAAACTTTTAAGTTTGTTTACTGTGGATTTGAAGCTCGTGTTAGCTATTAGAATCAGAATCAGAATTCATTGGCCAGGTATGCTTACACACACAAGGAATTTGACTTCGGTGAACTTTGCTCTCAATGTACAAAAGAAAAACACAACAAGTACGTGAGAGCGCAGAACCATGGCAACCATTCGCGGCACCATCTTGGTAATCACAACTACGATCTAGAGCAGCTTTTAGAAGGACCCAACAAACAAACCTACTCCCTCTACTCTTATAGTGATAAGGAGAGAACCTAAAAAAAAACTTAAGGCATTGTACACTAGTTGGTTTCCAGGAAGGTTCAGAAGGACAAAGAGGGGCGGAGACAAGAGGTAGACTGTGGAAGTGGAGAATAAAGTGGGAAAGAAAGACAGATTTCCAGTTACTAGGTAAGAAAGTGTAGTAGTGCTGGGGATTATCCGTGTGTGTGTTTCGTGTTTTAGTGTGAGCATGTGTGTTTGGGACGGGTGTCTAGATACTGGGGAGTGGGAAGATGTGGGTCTGATTTAACAGTGTCTGTCTGGGGGCTCTTACTGACATTGAAGGAGAGTGCTTCCACGAGTGAGGAATCAGGTCACTGAACATTGAGGAAACACTTTAACCTAGTTTTATGTGTGAATATTTTTTACATTTCTGTGGAACCTACAGTATTAAAACAATGACCTTTTCCTCTAGCCTATAAGGTGGCTACTGGGATTGCCTATGCCCTGTATTTATGTAAAGTGTACATAACATATTGAAGCCTGCAGTGCATGACATAATCTCTCTGGGACCACAGAGGAAGCTCCAACACTGAACCCTGACAGACATGCTGCACAGAGATCAATAATTTAAGACAGGGTCAGTCTGAATAATGCTGCCAACACGAGTGTGTAAACATGTATGTACTCGAGTGGGGGAGACTGAGAAAGACTTTAACATTTTGCTCCCCCCTTTGGTTCACTTTCTGAACTACAGCAACATTATTCTGTTTTGATTCAAGTGATTGTGTGTTAAATGATGGAATCATTACAATGATTACATTCTGATGTAAAACACAAGTCAGGGCACATATTTATATTGAAACAAGGTTAAGCTCTTTGAAATGATTCCCTTTGCACTGTGTGGCAAAACTAAAGCCTTTGTTCCCAGTAAAGAGGTTCAGTGGTAAAGTAACAAAATGGCTTTCATATCCACTTAATTTATCAAACCAAGACTGCAAATGTCTCATGTGAACTTTACACTTTCAAGTAATTTGGCACAATACAGAACAGTGGAATTTGTACCCCATTATTTAAACTGAAAACATTTAAGAAAGGGGTCTGTACATGCCGGGTATGAACAGCAAGGATGATTTTAGCAAACAAAACCTGTTGAGTATTTGTTTTCATGACAGAATCACAAAGTTGTGAGTCTGTCTGTTAATGTTTCTGCAGTCAGAACACATATAAAGTATTATAACAGTTATTAAAGTAATGCTCAAACCCTCACCGCTTCTTGGATTTGGCAGCGGAACACATGGATCCTGAAGATCTCAGCGTTGTAGTGGCTCTCAGTGAAGGCAAAGCAGTCGCTCTCTGCTGTGCCGTCGTGGCCCCGCACACAGAACAGAATCTTGTAGATCGGGTAGTTGGCGATCTCTGTATTGGCATGAGGGTCCAGCAACCTGTTGGAATATAAGTGAAATATCGTTTTTTGATTACTTCAAAGTCCTTGTTTAAAAATGGGATTTGTGTATGTGAGCTTTGTATGACATGTGACCTATAAGTGCACAGTTTACATTCTTCATATAAATTTATAACATTAAAGAGATATTAATTAATCATCCAAGTGATGAACTTATATGATCCATATGTTCCCCCCTACCTGACGGTGCCTTCAGAAACGCCTGGCACAGACAGTGTGACATCCAGGGGGACTTGGCACTGCCCTCTGAGGATGCTCATCATACGGAGGGCTTCCACCTCACTGCGGGGGGCGTTGACCGAGGCACACCCAAGATATGTCAGCTGGCTGAACACAACACTGTCCTCATCTGGGATGGGGCTGCAAGGACTGCCCTCTGATGATGATTCATCCCCTGTAGGGGGGAGGGAGAGATTGGGTAATGTATTATTATTATGGATTTGGTTTAATGACTTCTGTGTTTATATGTGATAAAACTTTGGATATCTAAGAAACACAACTTTAAAGCTAACACTTACAGAACTGCCGTGTGCCTTTTAAAGACATAAGAACGACAAGAGAAGTCACACCATGTCTCACCTCGGTACGACCTCTCATTCAGCTCACTCTCCTGAGCCGTCTGAACAGGAAGCACCATCTCAAGCTTAGTTGGCGTTGGTGCGCTCAGGGGGTCTGTACCCAGAGGAACAGGTGATGCAGTAGTGGGCAGGAGGACATGGTCACCAACACCGAGGTTGTCCATCCCTGCTTCTGATCCGAGCCCAGCGTCAGCTACAGATGGGTCCATGAGGACATCCTCTAACTCCCTCTGGAGCTGCTGCTCACTTCCATTTCCCACAATCTGATTCATACATAAACACACACACACACACAGGAGAGGAAACACACCACACACACACATAGAAACAGACACAACCACATCAAGGAGCAGGAAAAAACTAGACAAATAAAGTAGCAAAAATTCACTAATAACAAAAAGTGACAGTTACAAAATAAAATCATTATAATAATAGTCATAATATTGTAATAATACAAGCTCATTTTAGGCAACAATTACTGTATTAAAATTCAGTTTTACAGCTTCTAAAATTGTGCATGTCTTTGCCTTGAACGGTGATATTAGAATCAATTTAACGTGATTTCAGGGAAAAGATTCTGTGTTCCACTTTTTTACATGCAGAGCTATATTTTCATTACATTCATACCATATTAGTGATTAGTAGGTATGTGAGTATATGTTGTTTAAAAAAAAACCCTGTATCAACACATTCAAAGAGCCATGTCAACAATAACTGTTTGAGCTTATTGAAAAAAAACTAAAAATGACAATCACCAGGCTTAATGTGGATAAATCATGAGATGCCACAAAAGGAGGCAAATCCACATTTTCCTAACTGCTGAGAGCTAACTTCAGGTGCAGATGGCACTGCTGGACTAAGCAATAAGGGACAAGAACACAACACATATTTACCAAGTAGGCTTCCCCTATAGTCAGCCAAAAATAATATCTGTTCCTTAAAGGTTTCATGGGAGATTCATTGCTGTTAGATAAAAGCAATCAACTGTAGCAGAACGGATTCTACAGCTACAGCAAATATGCAACTCTTGCTACAAAGCTTTTTATTATTCGAAGCTGATATAAAGTACCTATCAGTTCGATATTTAGGGTCACACATCTGACACGACTGCATATCTATGCAATTGAAGTGAGCCTTGTAGAAAAAAAGCCAAGGTAGTGGTAAGATACAACTAATGGGTATAACTAAGTCTTTCATAGATGCTAGCCATGCTATCACTCAACAGCCGGCAAAAGTACATCGAGTTCAAATAATCACAGACAGAATCACCACGGAATCACATCACAGAAAGAGAGAAAATAAATAGATACTAGCCGGAGAGAGAAAACAGATAGAAGAGGAGGACAGGAAAAGATAGTGAGAGAAGAGACTGACCTTAAAGCTGACCCCTTCCTCAGAAATCACCTGCATAACAAACAACAAGTTTAGACACACTGACTCCTCTCTGACTGGATGGGTTGACTGGGAGGGAAATGTACACAAAAACCAATACATAATAACTGGATGGTTGAGCAAAGTGAATGGAGGGATTGAACCGGTATATACTGAAAACAAAGGCTGTGTTTGAGGCACTGCTTTTCATCCATCGAATGGCAGAGATCACCACAGCTTTGCTGCAAGAAACTGATCCCTTAACTCAGCTCTATCAAAACAAGTGATGTGATTCAATAGACTCTATACTCAAGACTGCTGTCTCCACGCACAGCAGGTGACAAGAAGAAGCTCTGGTTCTATCAACTGTAAATGCAACTTCAGTGTTCTGCTAGCTCCATCTGCTGGTAACTTCACAACATTACAGCAACAATCTCTTCCTTTACAAAGCAACACACGGACAGGAATGATGCAAACTGATGGACACAGTATGACCATACAAGGAAGCTACTTAAATAAATACATTAAAAAATGAAACATTATTACAAGGGAGAGGAGGAGAGAGGAGGAGAGGAGAGGAGAGGAGAGGAGAGGCTGACTGCAATACCTTTCAGCGTTTCTTTTGGCACACTGTAATTCACATATTGTGGTGAAATAGCACATCTGTATACTAACAGGAGCATTTGATTGGCTGTAGATTGGATATATTTTTTCTAAAATTAAGAAGCACTGACAAAAAAACAGGTAGAAAAGGTAAAATATGGCATAACATCAGGTCAATTTTCTTAGAATTTCAGCTAACTTTTGGATTTCTTTCTCCACTATCGCCAACTACTTAAATAATAAGAACAAATTACAATAAGAGAATTCATAAATCAAAAGTATTCTTCAAGACTTCAGGGATAAAGACAAGATTTACACAACAAATGAGTGTTTTGGGGATTAAAGAACTTCCTTAGTATTAGTAAAGAGTGACGAAGAACAAAAACACACACACATCTTAGAAACATTAGATAAACCAACTATAAGAAAGTTGAGTGAGAATGCGGATAGGAAGACCAAAGATGGTTAACCTTAGGTTAGTGTGAGACTTAGCATGTGAGTGATGAACACAACCTGTTTATAACGGAGTGAGTATGGACTTAGACCCCTGAACTACAGTTCTAATAAGGTAAGCCTCAAATCTATGCAGAGCTTTTTTACTTGTGCGCTGATGTGATTAGAAAGGGGTAGGGAATATATACGTTTTACTTCTACCTACTCTTTTTCGGACATTACTACTTTTTGTTTTGTTTTTTATTATTTTATTCTAATTTTGGGTTCAAAATAAAGTCTTTCATTTATTCATGTGTCTATAACCTCTTGATGATTTGGCTACCATCACTGCAGTTAGCAGTGGTTTACCATGAGACTGTGTTGCCCATTTCTGGCCTTCTTTTTGTACTTCAAACAATACTACTTGACAATTAGGATCATTTGGAGTTCAAGCTAAAAACAGTTGAACCACAGATCATTTTAAGGACTATACTGCAACGTAGGATGCATGTACACATAACACACAGTCGTTTGGCTCTTGCACACTGCCAGTTCAAGGCAGGTTACCAACGCTCCTGTTACTTCTTGTCTGCAATGTGTAACGCACGGAGGCAGAATGGTGGGAGTGAGTCATTTTGCCACAGATCCACCATCAGAGGTAGTCACAGAGGCGTAATAGAGGGAAGTTGGCGATGGGTAACGTCACAGCAGGCCGGACGGATCATCTCTGAGCGGGTATGTGAAGCTCCAGCTGTGTGTTCACACACTGTGCCTATCACTTTTCCACTAACGCAGTAATGCAATGTGAAACATCACACTGGGACGACCATATTTCGCCTTTGAGGAAGCAAGGTGTGATTATAAAGGCATCATGCTGGGATCTTCATTATGGCACTGTTGCAGAAAGGCCCATTTAGACTGGCATTCACCATTTGTGTTTTGGCTTCATGTGAAAGCCAACAGGTTGTAGCAAATAGCCGCAAACTAGTACCAAGTATTATATCTCCCTTTGTGTTTGTGTGATGCTATGAATCACAGCAGTAGTTGTCCAAGTCTCTGCTAAGAATGATGAAATCAGCTTCAAGATGTTTGGGTAAATCATGCAAATTGTTGTGAGTTAACAGTTTGCTAAAATGACACCATTTAGCCCAGTGCACTCTGGTCCTGTTGTACTTCTGTTATTTTGAAAATAATTAGTGCTTTCCATTTTACTCTTCATAATATGCAATGACCATACTTTTTGTTTGTTTTTCATGGGGAAATAGTTGTATCCATAAGGGTTTTATACCGTAAATGTCAATAGGCATCAGACACTCAGCTAGGGCTGTCACGGTGATATTAACAAGCAAACCGTGGACATGTTAGGACACCATCACAACTGCACTTGGAGTCACCCCGCCCGACCTCATGTTCGGACGGAACAGCGCTGCACACAACGGACAACGCCTGGTGCTGAATCAAAGCACCGTCATGGCAGCAACAGTTATACCCAGAATCATCTCCTCTTTCGCTCTTTACCTACAAAAAAAGGGCAAGACAGTGCTTTTTTTGTTTTTTAAACCTGTACAGTACAATATGGCTACACAGAAGAAAAAATATAAATCTGTTTTCAAATTCGTACCCGCAGTTTGCAAATGTCCAATCTTGTAGGGACGGTTTCCTAAACTGTATTTGTGCATGTACGATGTGCACTGGACAGCACACCTATTACAAATCTGTGTGCTCAGTGAGGTCTGGATGTTGTCAATGTCCGTTCAGTGTATTAGCTCTCTCGTCACATTATGTATTATGTAGTCAAATAGTACAGTACAAACGCACTTTATTGTGTTTTTTTTTTTTTTTTTGTAGGCAAAAGACTTTAAAGGAGGTCATTCTGGTGATAACTGCTTAGTTCAGCACCAGGCGCTGTCCGTTGTCTGCAGCGCTGCTCCCGAACTGTTCCATGGTGTGAATGTCTGTCTCTGATAGTCATTGCATTGTTAAGGAAATATCAAAATAAATAAAAGTCACAATCAAACTAATCTTGCGGGCCAGATATTATTGCTAGCAAGCCAGCTTTGGCACGGGAGCGCCAGTTGCTGACCCTACACTCTGCACCTAAACTCTGATTTGACCAGTGCATCCATTAAGTCTCCTTTCTATCCCTTTTGCCTGCATCCATACCTACACCCAACCATCCTTACCTTCAGTCCTGTCTTTTCGTCATCACTACCATTATTAGTGGAGGAGGGTGTCTCGTCCCCCAGCCGGGACACAAGGACAAAGTCCTCACTGTTGAGGGTGGACACTGAGTCCGAAGACACGCTTATCTTCCCCACCGAGCCCTTGTCATCCATGGCTGCCGCTGTATAAACTCAGCCACGCTGCTCATGAATGGAAGACGGGAGGAGGAAGTGGTGGGAGATGATGAGCAAAATCCCCTAGAAAAAGAAAAAAAAAATGTAAATAAAGAAAAGAAGCAGAAAACAGTCATGATGTGATGAAATCCATGAAAAGCATCTTTTAAGGCAACTGGAATCTTGACTTCGAACCGTATCCTAGCTAGCTCACTAAAAAGAAAAGGTTCTATTATTCTCTTCAAGAGGTCTGTTAACGCCTAAAGGTAACTGAGGGCAGCGTTAGAAAAAACCCAGAGAGTGGGGCTTAAAAGGAGAAAACAGAGGTGGCAAAAGAAAGGTCAAGCAAAGAAGCTTATATCAGGTGAAAGTGAAGGCTACAATGAGGAAGAGAATACAGGAATGATCAGAGGAAAGGACGGTCTGTGGGTCATTTCAGGATATTTTGTCAACCTCAGCCGATTAAAGGAGATATGTTTGAAAAATCGCTAGATGCAATGCAAAGCCATGGTGATGTGTCATTGGGAAAGGATTATGGATATGAAAGTGATAAATTAAGAAACATCTTTCCAGCTGGTTACAACGACCATCTACCTAACCCATGCCAGTGCTGCATCTTATCAAGATTCAATTGTGGTAACCCACCAACACTTTAAGTACATCAAACACGTCTTACTATGTGGCGATGTGCTGAATGAACGTACTTATTAAATTGCATGCACTCCTTTCTGCATGACTATACTCCAGGCCTGCTGCCACAACCACAAATAAAGTGAGCTGAGATCGAGAGGGAAAATCTGCTGCACATTTACAGGTCTTCCTTCACTCAGCTCCTTCTACCAATGGAATTTATAAGACATCATATATCTGCACAAAATGAATAAACGATTAATTCAATATTCTCACATCTCAAAAATCTCATGATTTAAGGGCAGCAAAAGACAGGATTAATTCTAACCTCCAAAAGTCCAAAATATTCTAAATGTTCAATAAATGTGTGGAAATTGAAGAACTATAGCACTGAGGCCGTAATTAAAACGAGTAAAGTAAAATGAGGTAAACCTGAACTCTATTGTTTGCTTGAGAAAGCTAGGTGCCAATGTGTGTAACACAGGAAGAAGGGAGCAACAGAAGGTTCTGGCAGATGCTCAACAAGAGACCAAAACAAGCTATTTTTGGCCTTCTCCCCACCTCTACTCCTCTCTTTCATCCTCTCCCATGCTTCGCTCTTTTTGCCTTTCACTATTCTTTTTTTCTCTGTACCCACCATATCTCTCTCAACCTTAGTTTTTCATCCATTACTGCTCTAAAATAAGGGCTTGCCTCACACTCCTTGGACTTGCTTTTTTTATTTCATGTTGCTCTCTTGTCAAAAAACTTGACCTTCCCATTCAGAGTAGATCCCACAATAGAAAAGTAGCAGCAGAAAGGTCAATGCAGTTAATCATTTGTGTATTACTCATGATAACATTGTTATACCAACCCAGAGTAAACCTCAATGGAGGAACACAGAGTAAAGAAAACCGACAGTTTCATTAACAAATGGAGCGCAGCGTAAGTTCAAGCAGGAAGACTGGTTATATTCTCTCACACATTCATTACATTTTCTTTATTTAACTTAGCCACTCCCTCTCTATCACTTCCACCGTCTCCCTGCTATCATGATCAGCTGATTTGGGGGGGTTAACTCTTTATGTAATAATCCAACTCGATTCTGCCAACCAATCATCCTGCCGCGGTCACATTTTAAAATCTGTTGTTATCTCTCTTTTCCACAGTCAGTTTGTCATTTCAGTGCAATCACTGCGATCCTCTTCCGCCCCTGTCACCTCCATTCCAGCTCAGCAGAGTTCAGATACAGCCTCAGAAACTACTCCTCATCACATCCTGCATTCTTCTATCACCACCACCACCAGTGTCTAGACTCCGTAGGGGTATCCTATCCTGCTGTCGGCCTCGCTACCCCTCTGAGTGCATGAAGTCATCATGACGGAGTCTAATCTCCAAAGACTATCTTTTCTTAAAACTGTTAAATAAATAATTGTAAACTCTAACTTAAGTCTATCCTGATTGAACTGGTCATTTTCTGAAAGTGCAGTGTGCTGTTTTTTCTCTTGTATTGAAAAAATGAAGTGGAATAGTTTGCTGCCTGTTTCATGTTCAGCAACAGATCAGGACATAGTAAGTATTCATATATTTACTCACAGGTAACTTACTCATTATTTTAAACATTTTGTTATTTAAGTTTTAAATATCATATAGTTAACAAATTTGTATATCTTAAAAACAGCTGATCAAATTAAAACCCACGAGTCATGGGAAAAAGAGCACCTGACTCAGTTGCAACCTAAGAAGGACTTCGGTATCACTCCTCAGTGCCTTCTTATCTGCTCAGGCTTTTAATCCTGAAGAGACATTGCAGATGTTTACTTTTGGCTCAAAGGCAGCTGATTTCTATTTTTAGCACGCTTGTCCCCTGAGTGATTAGTCGACTTCGTTTCCTCACATTCAGTGTAGATGAATTTCAGTCTTTCCATATTTTGGTCTTAGGTTTTGCTGGTCCTACCAGCAGCACTTTGGCTGATTAATAATACCTATTTTAAAGTACTGCCATAATATCTCATGTAAACCACAGCTTCTACTTTGATAGAGGAACAAATAAGAAATCAGACTAATCAACAACCATGAGCTACATAAGAGAGGATGTAGTCTGTATCTGATGTAAATCTGATGTTCATTTTGAGAATCATGGTCCAGTTTTGGGTAAAATCATAGACTGTAAATATTAATGGATGGTGACATCAGCCATCTGTTACTGCAGGGGGCTCCGGAGACTCATCGGCAGCAGCCGCCATGCAGGACAGGCTGTCTCAGCCTCACTTTCAGTCAAACTAACAACAGGCTGAGAGCTGGAGCTGAGGCGGTACTAGGCTAACGTGTTCATTTTGGCTGTAAAAACTGGCTTTTTTGGCTGTGGTGTGTATGTGACTTCTGGTGTTCCTGAAGAAAGCTTCAAGCGGACACTCGACGATCTGTGGGATTTTGCACTTCCACATTGGCTTCATTTTTGAAGGTTGCCACTTGGCTAAAATATACAATTAAGCCTGGTTCACTATAGTTCACAGCTACCTGTCGAGTCCCTAAAACTGCCATTCGACAACCAGTAGATACAGCAATGTATATCCTCCATATTGTCTTAATATTTTTATTTATTTTGTATTTAACCTTTATTGAACCAGGTGGGTCCCATTGAGATTAAAAACCTCTTTTTCAAGGGAGACCTGGCCTGTTCACTTGTGGAACCAGAACATGATGCAGAGAGCTATACAGTACTCCTGGCTTCAAAACAGTAGAGCTCAAACCAACCATGAGTGTATTTGGCAAATAATACAGTTTCAATTTCAATCAACATTCTGGCTTATGATTGCTTACATTTCTTTTCTTATTTATCTATTTATTTACATGTATTGCTTGTTTTTTTGTTTACAATGTTAAAGGGTTTTTAAGTTCGATAAAAGAATGTGTGATGGTCTTTTTAAAGCTGAGACTTAATTTGTGCTGTTTTGTGAAAAAAATGCCAGTTAGTTCTAATAAATCCTTTAAAAAATTTTTTAAAAAAGCTCCTAAAGCACTGAAAACTTTCACATTCGCAGTTTGGCATAGTCACACAGAGATAAAGTACTGTTTCATACTGGATCACACATACCTTGGGCACACACACACTAACACGCAGAAGCAGCTGTATTATGAACACAAATAAGCACTCCCCAACAGGCACACATGTGCACACACACAGACACACACACACATACACACACACACACACACACCCCTCTGACTCTCTGTCTTTGACTAGCTGGCGGCTCCAACAGGCTTATAATGGGTGCCTTGTCATGCTGCTTTCCTCCCAATCCTCAGAAACAGCCCTCTGCCAGCTCCTGCCACGCTACACTGTTCTTTATCAACCTTTACAGTGCTTTGTTACGCTGCCAAAAACAACACACAATCCACTATCACGTCATTGATTGTTACAGAAATTAGCTATAGCATCACCTTCTGCCTGCATGTTTTAGAGGTTCCAACATTTCTTAAACTGGCAGACATTTTTTAGGCTTGTGAGCATGTTATATTTTTTAACTGATTAAATAATTAGCTACAACCTTCCTTTTTATATCTTTTTTTTTTAAGTTTAAAACCTTGACTTTCTTCAAATAAGATTCAATTGAAAGCAGCATGTTGGAAAGAAGAGGGAAGGAGGGATGAGGAGAAGAAAAGGGGGAGAGAAGCAGGAAGCGGTTTCCTCTGATAGAGCGCTGTTGTTTCTGTCACCGTGACAACAAGTCATTCAGTGTTTCATTTAGTCCAAACTACCTCTGGCAAAAGTGATGATACTCAGGCAAATGCTCAAAGAAACATTTTTCATTCATTTTGGTTCTCAGCCTGTTTCTTATATGTATTTTTGTTTTCATTTATGTTAAAATATCATTGTGCTCTATTAATTATATGCTTATGGGGCAATTTTGTTCAAGTTAAAGACATCGCCATCGAGTAAGACAGTCATTAAAGTTGTTAAATTTCAGTAATCTTAACAGTGCAGGCCTTAAGCCTGTAACATATTCTTTTTTTTAAGGGATACTCAACAATATGCAATATGAGCATTACCAACAAACACATGGTCTGTCCATTTATTGCAATGAATACGATTGTTTTTCTATCTAAACGTGCAGTGATGGAGGCATGGCACAGTCAGATGAAGCTCAAGATAGCTTTCAACTACACTCAGATTAATCAATGCCGGTTTAGTGGTTATGTATTTGGGATTTCTTTTTTTATTTAGGACTGGGAGTTATTGCTTATGCATTTAATTACGGTTCTTCATATTGTAAATATCAACAACAAAAGAATCACCAGCACATATCCAGTATTTTTCATGGGCCTCATTTTTACATTTATGGGCCAAATTTCAGATTATTCATATCAGCAAAACATGGCAGAAGTGAACTATGCATACAGGGAAAAGGCCACTGACAACAGGTAAAAAAAAAAAAAAAAAGAGTGATTGAACCTGTTTTATGAGGATTGAGCATCAAAGAGATCACTCTGCAAAGGAGGGAGAAAAGAGTCACGTCCCTAAACACTGGAATGTAATAGATAACATTTCACATTTTTTACAATGTCAACAAGAAATATCTGGTCAAGTGTGATACTGTCTTGGCCAGGTCTCCCTTGAAAAATAGGTTCTTAATCTCAAATGGGACCAACCTGGTTGAATAAAGGTTCAATTAAAAAAATGCTCTGGTGCAAGTGCTTCAGACAGTGCTGAGAGTATTGTTAAGTATTGTAAACCCTCTGCACTTACCGTACTGACTATTTACTGCAATTTACTGTACAGTATGTTGCCTGAACAAAAGGTTGAATCGTCAGCTCAGTACATATGGCACTTACATATTGGAACAGGGAGTTAAATTTACACCATATTGTGCTTTTTAAATTTAAGAGAGAATACGCAAATGGTCCTGATTTTACTAAAATACTAAAATAGCCATTTTGCCTGAAAAACAATTAAAAACCAACATTTATTTTCTATAATTCATTGTAGCAATTCTTCCCTTCTGATA
This sequence comes from Labrus mixtus, assembly GCF_963584025.1. Lineage (NCBI taxonomy): Eukaryota > Metazoa > Chordata > Actinopteri > Labriformes > Labridae > Labrus > Labrus mixtus. The sequence continues at coordinate 13,417,786 of NC_083628.1, read as the reverse complement.
AGCTGGATTCTGGCACCTTTTGGCACCTTCGCCTTTTGACCTTTTTCTTGAATAATAATTGAAAATCTATTTTGGCATTGACTTAAGGATCAGTCATAACATTTTTGATGAGTTTATAATATTAATATGCATAACATGCAATGGCATTTGATTCTTTATGCTGCTGCAATTGAATACTATGTTCATTAGTATTTTCAAAAATTGCAGGTTGCCAACATATGCTTCATAAAAAGTTGTAATCATGTTCCGAACTGTATTTTTAAGATTACAAACTAAAGTGTCTGGTGTAGTAGGTCTGAGGTTTAACCAACACTCAGCTGATATGCAAAGTGATAAGAGTATTTAGGCTGAACAAGTCTGGGTGTGTCCTGCAATGCACCATAACAACAGTTCAGACTAAATGACTACTAGGAAACTTTGACAATTGAAGCATATATTCTCCAAGCTTTTCATGCATCAATCTCTATTTCAAAAGCAGGAATCTCCGCCTGTGTCTTTTTTTTTTCTCTACCACTCTCCGGCTGAACGGGCTGTTCTGGGCTGCCAGCTGGGCCCTGTGTGCACCTCACGAGGGAGAGGAAGATACAGCCATACAGAAATGGCTGAACTTATATGAGGTGAGTCACAAGGTGCAGTAGAAAGGGAGAGAAAGGTAAAAGAAGAAGAGCTCTGTTCTTTATGACATGAACTATAAAAAACAAGGAAACACACACACAAGCACTCATGCATACCTTCATTTAAATGTTATTTGTGCTGAGGATATTACCATCAATTAGATCAGCTAGAACACACTCCCAGTTGAATATCCAGAAATTAAACCTCTGCATGTCTAACACTCAGCAAAAAAACAATCTCACATGACTGCACGGATCACACAGTGCAGGCCTTCCTTTAACTTCTGAAATGAAGCAACAAACCCCTCCACTGTCAGCTTAACAATGTGCGGCTGTTCACACACATTGCTGTGTCTCTGCTGGTTAATAAAGACAAATACAACCGCTTATAAAGGAAACATGTGTTTAGAGAATGTGCTCACAGACAACAAGAAAGTGTCTATCAAGTAACTATTTTATGTACATTCCTTTAAAACTTGAGACAAATTCAAAAGTGGCACTTTTAAAACATTTTAAAGGGGTGCACGGAAATTAACTGCATTTTTGAATCCATTCAAGCTTAATAAATGGATGAATATGATCAAATGTATGAGTTTATCTTATTTTCACAAAAAACACAAATTGTCCGACAACAAAAAGAATCAAAAACATGGGAAACATATTTGTGGGTCTTGCATGTCTGTCTGTACTCAGACATTTGAAAGGAAGCATTATTATGAAATCCAAAAGGCAGCAGCACGATAAAACATTAATACTGTCCAAAAATAACCAGGAAGATCAAAACATGAAATATTTAATAGGCAATCGGTGATTTGAAACACTGATTAAAGTTTGAACCCTCTGCAGGGGATGACTGCAAGGTTGAATAATTTCAGATTTTACTTGATATACTTGCTATAATAGGCAAACATTTACTTTTCTGATCTGAGTAATTAGGAGGGAATCCTCACACTCACCCAGAGATCTCCACATATGAAAACAGGCACAACCTGAAAAACCACTAAAACCTTAATCTACTGTAAATTACCTGCTACATTAATACATATTCAAACAAAACAACCAACATCCTTTTTGTGTTATAAAACTGTGATGTGTATTTAGTTGACGATAAGTAAAGTAATTTTGCCTAATTTCTGAGTGAGAACTTACAAGATAATAACTTGTGCGCACACAAGATATATTTATTTAACTTTCTTTTTGGGACTTCAGGGGTTCCATACAAAATATTTTTTTTTTTTTTCACAAAGAAGTCAACGAAACTCAAAGAAGTTGTTGCTGACAGCCCTCCACTGCCAAGCCACTCAGTCTACACCAGCCCCCCCAATGACAGGTGCATCAGAGGGGCGTTGTCAGGATTTCAGAATATCCAGAGTTCAGTTCAAACTTAGAAAGTGCAGATAGAGCAATTACAGGAAGGTCACAAGGGGACGTAAGAAAAAAATGTGTGGAATCAGAATCTAAACAGAAAGTGCATCAGGCATTACGTTGCTTCTGGTGAGAGGGCTTACATTCATCATGATTTTAATATGGTTAAACTGGAGGGAGACGTTGGATAGCGGATGCTAAAATGTTGCTATTTTCTATTTCCATTTCATACAAGAAGCTGGACCTCAGAGCTAGCTTAATATTGATAGTATATTAAATAGTTTTAACCTTGATCACATGAATAACAGTGTTTATGCTCGTTCTTGTTATTCCTCACTTTATAAACTGTAGATCAGCAGAATCTTAAAACTGCTGTTTTGATTTGTTGTGTGTGTTTAAAGCACCTACACATGTTGTAAAAGACAAACATAACAATATAACTAGGAAAATAAATCATACTGGTTATATGTTGGCTTAAAAAGTATAATACAAAATATATATGGAGCACTAACCTTCCTCCTCCCCTTTAACACATTGATTGTTGTTAATTATGCAAATATTTGAATATGCACAAATCAGGTTGTGTGTGTCACCAGCAATGGAAAGTTTCAGGAAACAGAACAGGAACAAAGCACTGAGTTAGGTGAAGTGACAGTTGGCACATTTGGCTCATTGCATGTTCTTTAATAGTAGGAAGTAGTCCAACTTCCATCTGCTAACAACCAAAGTATTATGTACAATGACATTAGTCAGTTAAAAAACATGAATTAATTAAAACAGCTAGTGTGCTGATGTAACCTCTAGTGGCTCACTAAACTGGAGAATGAGAGAAATATAGATAATAACTTAGGGATAACTTGAACCATTCAACAAATAAAGAAGAGCAGAAAATATGTGGGCGGAAATGTATTAATTTAAAAACCATATCCAACATTTAAACAGCCACTTTGTTGATTATAGCACAGCAGCAATATCAAGGTTTACTGTTCAAGTTCAGCTCTTTTTCATGCAGAATATATGTTTGGTGTGCTTTTGGCCAGCAGACAACTCTCAAATCTGAAGTGTTTTAAAAGTCTACCTGTGCACATAGACAAGAGACTTTTTTCAAATAATACCTGCTGGTCCCTCCCTTATCATGTGACAACAGCAGGACTTCAACAAACAAAACAGAGTGGATTAAACATCTGCAACACCTTTAAACAAAGATTCACTTTAATAGTAGTAGTAGTGTTTTATTGTTCAACAGTTCCACAAACAAGTGAAGTAAAGTAGCCCCAGCCAAGCAACAGTAATATTAACTTGCTCCAGTGGTAATAACACAGGAAACTGAACAGTAGATGTGATTTTTTTTAACACTATGGACTCGGAAAAGTAAGTAGCCTACTCCACAATAACTCATCGTACAGAAACCTTATACTACCAGCCCATAGGCTACACCACAATGGTTATATAGCAGGCATTAATTGGCTTTCTGGTCGCAGCGGGTACACCTACTTTTGTGAATGCAATTAAATCTGCTTCATGCCACTGCAACCACACAAACTTTTCTGAGCCTTCATACATTTTTCACCATTTTGACAGATTAATGAACCCTTTCTGCTCGATAACACAGGGCGTGCTTAATACTAGCTAGCTCTGAAGTTAACTCATTGCCCCAGTTCATGTTAGCGTAGATAGCTACACAGCTAGTCCGACAAGAACGACAAACAACACAGTGGCCAACTAGATAAACTACACCGACAGTGTGTTGATGCAAATGCACGTACAGCTATGCACAAACATTTGTTAAATAACCCCGCTGACAGGCCGTCGCTGAAAGCAGCTTTCATGCGGGCCATTACTGTACATGGCTAGGTAGCTACGCCTGCTAGCCATGCTACACAGGCAGTTACAACAAACAAAAAGGTAGCTATATTTGTTCATAACAAAAGACACAACCATTTTGAGCTTTGAGGAGAAATGTATGTGCGTGTACAAAACAGCTTACCTGTATTCCCACTGTTATATTTATTCCAATGGCGGTTGGCCCAACATTACACTTTCCCAACAACATCAGCATCCAGCCGAGCTGTAAACACAAGCTCAACCAACCCGCTGACACCGGAACTGCGCATGCGCCTGTCAGTCCTCTGCCGCTTGTGCTGAGGGAAGAGGGAAGTGAAGGTTTGGCATGATGCTCACAGAGATGTCTGTGAGTCTTAAGGACCACTTTAAGTTCCAAGACAAATTGGAGGAGTCTCAACTATCGTCAAGGCAAGTGTCAAGATCTTAAGGACATATCACCTTATTATTTTTTTTTTCCAGCTAAGAGTAAACTATATTAAGATTACTGCTAAGGTAATGATAAAGGTGTCAGCTATGTAACACCTTTGTCTTCACAGGATGTTTGCCAGGTCAAAACTTTCTATGGCTTCATCTCAAGTTATTATTTTGTGTGATTTCTGTTAAGATAAGATAAGATAAGATAATCCTTTATTTATCCCACAATGAGGAAATGTACAGTGTTACAGCAGCAAAGAGCAAAGATTGCAGACAAAAAGTGAACACAGTACAATTTAAATAAAAAATAAAATTAAGAATGTACAAAAAAAATAGATACTAAAAAATAGATTCACAAAAAGTATTTAGTGTCTAGTATAAGTAGCCTATACATCCCCATTGCCCAAGTTTATTAACAATGTTTTACCTGTCCTTAGAATAAAGATGTCAACTTTAAACTGGGATTGACCTGTTGCAAATTCATATCATTTTTACCTCACTGAGATCAAAATCACTTTTAAATGTTCTACCTCCTACAGTTTAGTGTTTTGGCCATTTAAAGATAAATTATTAAATATGATCATACACCCATTCAAGAGATGTTTTTTTAATTGTGTCATCTCCTTCCTCACCTACTTCACATTGGAAGGTGGTTTTGTGGGGACTGCATCTGTGTGTTTACAGCAGATTCTGGGTGATTAAACTCCGTGAATCAGGCACAAGACCACAGCAGTCAGCAGTTAGAAACACACCCACTGTTCTCATTGTGTTGTGGTCATGCTGGCCCTTCCTGTCCAGCCAGTCGGGGGCTTGTAACACAAAGCTTTTCTTTCTTCCTCTCTAACATATTATAAGCCTGTCACTACAGTGCAGATATGGTTCCACTCACACATATTTACATCACTAGATTTTTTAAGTTTATCATGGAAAATGTATGGTAATACAGCCGTAAAGGCCTCTTCAATTTTATTTCTCCTCCAATGTTCTATGCCAGTTTTTGAGATTCCTTAGCACCCTCTTGTGTTTGTAAGCACATTTGTTTGTGTAGTTAGATTCACTACACTGAAACATTATACTAGAGTTAGACAATGTGAGAGATGTTTTCTTCAGTGTCTCCCAGCTCAGGGAAATCCAACAACCCTTGTAAAATGTAAAAAAAAAAAAAAAAAAAGGTTTGGAAATGCTGCAGATCATTTATGAAAGGTAGGGATAAGAATGTGGAGTATATACTCTTACTCTGTATATTTGAACAGAAGTTAAGTCAAGAAGTTAATATTCTTAACATAAGTAATAAATACAGGTGTTGCTTTTAGCCATGGCTAGAAACCTGCATGCATGGCATCTACTTTGTATTTTCCATATGAAGCAATGTTCATTGCATGTGTCGCTGTTAAATAAACAAATAAAATAAATACTATTCTGCTATAGTGAAAGGCCTATGAATGGAGTTCATATAATTTCCTGTGATTATACAACAATAAAAAATTAGGACAATCAT